>NW_007259035.1:2704-4105 GCF_000164805.1 Carlito syrichta | reverse complement strand
AAAAAATGTGGTACCTATACACAATGGAATATTATGCAGCCCATAATGAAAGTCAAAATTATAGACTTCATAACAATGTCGATGTATTTGGAGTCTACATTACTCAGTGACCTATCACAGAAAGAAAAAAATTGAATGCCACATGCTGTCCCACATAAGTGAACCCTGAGCACCTGTCATAATGCTACAAAAATGGGACTTTCAGTAGCAGTGCACCACAAGGGGATGGGGGTCATAACATCAATAATGGTACCTGATTCCTTAATATCCAAGTGAAGTGAGTTCCAATGGGAGACCCAACTCCTCACCTGTATCACAACCATATATTTTACCAAATCCTGTATTATGTCCCACAGCTTTAAAATAAAACAAAAACAAAATAAAATGCAATGAAAATAAAAATATGGGTTCAACCTTTTAGGAACAAATACATTGTCTTATGGGAATGAAAGCAAGGAAACACTAGTGAGAGGTTATTATAATTGGTGGAGGAAATTTGGGGAATTTTTAAAAAGTTTTTAAGGTTCTGAACTGAGTCACATCAGTAGACTGAAAAGAGGAGATGGAGATATGACTCTAGTAAGAAAAAAAGAGAAAAAAATCTATGCAGAACAGTCATATGATAGATATCAGAGTGGAGCTTATGCAACTACTTCATTATACTGGGTACATATAGAGACACTTTGGCATTCATTTAAAGACAAGTCTAGTAGTTAGGACGTTACTTTTTACTGGTTTGGTAAGGTTCTTAAATATTCTTCATTTTTGAAGAACACGTGTCACAAATAGTTCTTGACTGGCACCTTTTTTAAAAGCTTTATTTTATTATAGTGATGGGTCCTGTGCTCAAAACAGCATGCAATACCATCACATGTTTTAATGAAATGAATAAGAGACCATATACAAGAATGGTGGCCTCATGAAATTATAATACCCCGTTTTTACTGCTTTTTTTCTATGTTAAAATGTTTTTAGATCCATCAACACTTACCAAAGTGTTACAATTTCTTACAGTATTTATTACAGTCTCATAGTATAAACATTTATTACCATTTAGCCTATGTTTGAAGTAGGCTATACCATCTTGGTTTGCATAAATGTAGTCTACGATGCTTGCACAATTTATAAATTGCCTAAGGACACATTTCTCAAAATCATAATACTATAAAGGGATTGGTAGTAGTGGGGCACTGTCGGGGTGGGGGACACATAATTCCATAAGAGTACCTGCATTTTACTTGTATGATGACCATATATTTACCTAACCCAGAATTTCACCCCAAATTTTTAAAACAAAAAGTAAGAGAAAAAAATAAAATAAATTTTATTATGAAAAAAGTGTTCTTTGTCATTAAAGCCACACATCATTGTATAAAGTCTGTCTCCATTCTGAACTTAAAA
>NW_007259035.1:0-1220 GCF_000164805.1 Carlito syrichta | reverse complement strand
AAAAAAAATGAGTCAGCACTTTGCTTAGAATAGCCTTAGCTAAATATCCAAGTGTGTCCCGTTCAAATCATAAATTATATTCTATGGAACACAATAAAAATAGACCCTATGTTATTTTATAGAGATAAATTTAAGTTATCAAAATTATAAGCATATGTTAGGGACCTAATAAGTTAAAGATGAAAATTTTGACTGAAGTAGAATAAGATGCTCCATACTTGAAGTAAAATTACAACAGATATCTCAATTTAGCACATTATTTCCATGAAGGAAGGAAACATAAGACCACATCTTAGACCAAAAAGTATGGAGGAATCGTGATGTGCTGTGCTGTGCTCTCCAGCACTACCTGCTCATAAGATCTCAGGCAAACTTCCATAAATTTCTCACACATGACCTTGGAAGGCAATACTCAAGGGTTTATTTTAGGTCATCTGCTTCCTAAACCTGGGAGCTGCTCTTTGTCCACTGTATACTTTTTCTTTCTGTAATCTGTTGCATGTTCACTTGTACTGCTAAAATAATATGTCTTCTTCCTTAACATGATGAAAATACTGTGTTGTAGTTTCTAAATTTAAAGGCACATCTTTTGGAGATTATATGAGTCTGTACACAAAGATTAGGCTACTGGTCCAACATATATGTGAACTGAGGATCTTCTACTAAATAAATGCTTGCACAACCACAGACATATCCAGTAGAAGGGTAGAGGATTTATGTTCCTTAATGTTTTCCCTAAATGATAGAGTCTAGCTGCCTAAAATGCTACAACAGACATTCAAGAATTTACAGAAATGAGAAGGATTATAAGTAGCTGGAATTTCAATGATACTAAGGCTGCTGACCATCTAGCCATAAAGGTCTATGCTTCTTTAAGCTCCATATCATGGGTGCAATTTGCTCCATATACATCCTTGCTATATATGGAAATGAAGCCATTTTAGATCAAATAAATGTTTAGCAATGTTAAGTGACTCAAAAAGTTGTTCCAGTCACACAAAATTCAGAAAAAATAGTTACGTTTGATTATAATAGTTTGCAAATGAACTAGTTGAAATGGCAATTAAATCAATGAGTGTATCTAAATATTTTGAGGTACCGAGATTTTCAGAGAGTATTTAATCCTTGCACATTTCTGGAAATAGTGAGGACACTTTTATTTAACCTCTCATTAATCCCTGATTATCTTCTTCAACACATTTATGTTCCAAAATAAGAGG
>NW_007259034.1:8315-9704 GCF_000164805.1 Carlito syrichta | reverse complement strand
GTGAGACATCATCTCAGCCATCAAAAATAAATCCAAAGATTAGCCAGGCATGGTGGTGCAGGCCTGTGGTTCCAGCCACTCAGTGGGCCGAGGCAGGAAGATCACCTAAGCTGGGCAGGTGGAGTCCAAGGTGGCCATGGGCATGCCCCTGATCTCCGGCCTGGGTGACAGAGGGGTTTTGACTCTAAATAATAATCAGTACCACCATCACTGAAAGTGGGGTCAACCATTGGGGGAGAGCTGGAGCTGCAACCTGCCAAGTTTTGGGACTCTCATATGTGGGGGGGAAGTACTGCGGGAAGAATGTTTGCAGGAGAATGGATTTTTGGTTGACTTAGATTTTCTCTTTCTTTCTTCCTTTTCCCCCATTTCTCTTTTGTGTCCTCATTAGGTAGCCCTGGCAGCTCTCAAACCACACAACTCAGGCCTCCCTCTTGACCCCGACCTCCCAAACTGCTATGATCATAGACTTTCAATTTGGTCGACATCCTGTTCTTCCTGTCTGGTATTGAACTCTGGGCCTGAGGCGATCCTCCTGCCGAAGCCTGCCCTCACCCAAGGTTTTCTGGGTTTGGCTTGGGGTCGAGGTGAGGGCTTGCTATGGTGTCAAGCCTGGTCTCAGCAACTGGGCTCTGGCCATCTTCCCATCTCAGCCACCCAGAGTGCTGAAGAGACAGGCGTGAGTTGTCCGCTTGGACCCCCATGAAGGTTTGACTGTCACACCCTTTCTTTCCCAGAGGCAACCCCTGGATTACCAAGCAAGTCCAGTCTGGGGATTGAGGCAGGCAGAGTAGTGGGTGCCCCATGAAGACACAGCACTGCACCAGGCCCTGCCCTGGGGTAGGATCGGTGGTTGAATCCAGCTGCCTTCTCCAGGATGCTGGGTCATCTGAAGGGAGTGGGTCCTATGGTGAATCCTTGAGAGAGGTGTGAAGGCCGGGTATGTGGGCTCACACATGTCGCCCTGGTGCTTGGGAGGGTGAGGCGAGAGGATGGCCTTATCACCCAGGTTTGAGACCAGCCTGAGCACCTTGGCGAGACCCCATCTCTACAAGAAGCCAAAAAATAAGCCTATCATGGTGGTGTATGCCTGTTGTTTCGGTCACTCGTGATGCAGCAATGGGAGGATTGCCGGAGCCCAGCTGGTGGAGGTCCCATGGACTGACAGAGGTCCCCTGCACTCTGGCCTGGGTGACAGAGCAGGACACTGACTCAGAATAATAATACCAACCACCACCACCACAACCACAGGCTAGGTTCAGGGGTTCAGACTGGCATCCTGGCACTTAGGAGGCCGAGGTGGGTGGGCGGCCTGAGCCTGCAGTGTAGAGGCCAGCACGAGACACTGGGTGAGACCATATCTCGGCCATCAAAAATAAATCCAAAGGG
>NW_007259034.1:4273-6935 GCF_000164805.1 Carlito syrichta | reverse complement strand
CCACAGTGCTGGGATGATGAGGCTGAGCTCCAGAGCCTGGCCTTCATACTTCATCAAAAATGAACCAGAAGGACTGGTGTGGCAGCCCATGTTTCGAATCACAGCACTCTGGGAGACTGAGGTGGGAGGATGACTGGAGCCCAGGAACCCAAGTCCAACCAGGGCCACACAGGGAGACCCCATTTCCACACTCATCCAAACAGGTGGTCTAGGGTCAACGTGCCCTTCATCCCAGCAACTCCAGAGGCTGAAGTGAGAGAATTGCCAGAGCATGTGATTTTGAGGCAGAGGGTGAACGACAGTCATGTCCCCGGGCCCCAGCCTGGGCCACAGAGCCAGACTCTGTCTCCAAAAATATCAGAATTTTCCACAGAATCTCAACTGCACCTGAGGTTTTCACAAAGCAACTGGATGGAAAAATGGGTTTGGGGGGATGAAATGCCCCTGGTTGAGGGATGTTTCCCCAGAATTTCTTGGCAGAAGGTTATCTTTGCCAAGTCAGAGGGTCGGCCTGCCTGGTGCTCATTTCACACCTCGAAGAGGAAAGTCTGCAGGAAGCCTGCTAGGGAGCCTTGGGAACTCCCATACCAAAGCATGAGCAGCCATTGGGGGATTTGGGGTTGAAAGGTGCTGAGCTTGTGGGACTTTCACATGTGGGGAGGGCATGGTGGAAGGACTAATGGCAGAAGGTTTGCAGGAGAATGGATTTCTTTCTTTGTTTCCCTTCTTTCTACATTTCTTCCTTCGTTTCTTTCTTTCTTTCTTTCTTTCTTTCTTTCTTTCTTTCTTTCTTTCTTTCCTTCCTTCCTTCTTTCTTTCTTTCTTCCTTTCTTTCTTTCCTTCCTTCTTTATTTCTTTTCTTTACTCACTAGGTTGCCCTGGTTTCTCTCAAACCACCCAACTCGGGTAATCCTCTCCACCTGGACCTCCCAAACTACTGAGATGACAGGCTTTCCATTTGATCAACATCCAGGTCTCCTGCCTGGTTTGAACTCTGGGCCAGAGGCGATACTCCCACTGAGGCTGGCCCTCACCCAAGGTTTTCTGGGTTTTGCTTGGATTTGAGGTGGGTCTTGCTATGGTGTTCAGCCTGTCTGGAGCACCTGGGTTCCTGCCATTTTCCCGTCTCACCATCTCCGAGTGCTGAGGAGACAGGCATGAGTTGCCCAGCTGTCCCCACCCCCCTTGCTTTGAGAGTCATGCAATTCATTTCCCCAAGGCGGCCCCTGGGAGGAACGAGTGGATCCACCCTGGGGAACAAGGTGGGAGGAGGAGTGGGTGCCCCAGTGGAGTCACGCCCATGTGCTAGGTGCTCCCCCTGGGACGGCTCAGTGGGTGACTCCTACTGCCTTCTCTATAGTTCCAGGTCGTCGGAAGGAAGTGGACCTTGTGGTGGGAGGCCGGGCGTGGGGGACATGCCTGTCATCCCGGCACTCTGGGAGGCCGAGGCAAGATGATGGCCTGAGCACCTGGGTTCACAACCAGCCTGCGCATCTTGGTCCGATCTCATCTCTATAAGAAGTCAAAAAAATGAGCCAAGCTTGGTGGTGCAGGACTTTCGTTCTGGCCTCTCGGGAGGCCATGGCATGAGGATCACTGGAGCCCAGCCAGTGGCAGTTGCAGTGACTGAAAACGAGGCCCTGCACTCTGGTCATTTTTTTCTCACTCTAAAGCCAGTTGCCCTTTGAACACACCACGTGGAGTTGAGAATCTTTGTACAATTCTCATGTTTTTGGAGAAAACCACCACCACCACCACCACCACCCCTGCTACCCAGCATGAGGATTCACCCTCAGGGATGGGAGAGTAGAAGCCACTTTGCAGCCTGTCGGCCCCGGGAGGTTACAAAGATGACCACTGGGCAGGTTCGTCTCCCACCTTCAGCCACGTGCCCCAGAAGGCCTGCCACCACCCTCCACACTCGTGCTGCATGGCAAGGACGCATGTTAGCTCATGGAAGAGATGGCCCTGAGTTAGGGCAGCCACCACACACAGAATGATCAAGGCAGTTCGGCAATGCTGCGGCCAGCCCAGGTTTTGGTCACCTGGTCTAGCACAGTTGGGCAGGGGAATGACTCCTTCCTCTCCCAATCACCCAATCGTCTCATGCCCATTTAGAACTTTCCCTGGGGTGCTGGGGACGCCCATCTTGATGCACGTGGGTGGCGATTTTTTTTATCACCATAGTCTCTGTTGGGTGGACTGGGTCACAGCGGAATGATCATGGCTCCCAGGGCTTTGACCTGCTGGACTCAAGCAGTCCTCCTGCCACATATCATGAACAACCAGGACTCTGGGAGCCACCACGCCTGACTCGATTTTGGGGACCTCTCACTGAGACATGGTCTGGCCATGTTGCCTTGGCTGGTCTCCGAACCCTAGGCTCAGACAGCCTTCCACCTCTACCTCCCAGAGTGCAGGACTGACGGCTGCAAACCTCGGTGGCGAGCCTGGACTCACACATTCTGTCGTTGGGGGCAATGCAAAGGAACGCCCTGGACAGAGTCACTGCATCCCATGTAGCAGGACCATGTGCACCACCATGTGAAACTCCAATGTTTGCATTCTGGGGAGCGATAAGGTCTCGCTCATGGCCCAGGCTGATCTCGAACTCCCTGGCTCCAGTGGTCCCCAGTCTAGGCCTCCAAAGCCACAGGGTGAT
>NW_007259034.1:2176-3837 GCF_000164805.1 Carlito syrichta | reverse complement strand
TCCGGGATCGAGATGCCCATCATCCCAGCAACTCCAGAGGCTGAAGAGGGAGGACAACCAGAGTTCGTGATTTTGAAGCTGGCAGAGAACAATGGTCATGTCCCTGCCCCCCAGCCCGGGCCACAGAGCCAGACCTGTCTCCAAAAACATCTGAATCGTACACAGATTCTCAACTGTGCGTGGTGTGTTCACAGGGAGTCTGGCTTAAATCCAGGACAAATAAGATTGGGGGGAAGAAATGACCCCGTGTGATGAATGTGTCCCTGGCCTTTCGGGGTGGAAAAGTCTTCATGCTGAGTCAGATGGTCGACCTGCCTGGGGTACATTTCTCACCTCAGAGAGGAGAGCTGGCATGAACTGGGCCTGGGAGCCTTGGGAACTCCCACAACAAAGTGGGGGAAGCCATTGGCCAGGTGAGTGTTTGGGCTGGAAGGTGCTGAACTTGGGGGACCCTCACATGTGGGGAGTTGGGTGGGGAAGGACTGAGGGCAGGAGGTTTGCTTGAGAATGGATCTCTTTCTTTCTCTTCTTTCCTCACTAGGTTTCTCAGGCTGCTCTCAAACCACCCAGCTCGGGGCATCCTCTCGGCCTATGCCTCACAAACTACTGCAATCACAGGCTTTCCATTCATCAACATCCTGATCTTCCTGCCTGATCTTGAATTCTGGGCCGGAGGGAATCTTCCCGCCAAGGCCTGACCTCAACCATGGTCTTCTTGGTTTTGCTTGGACTCGAGGTGTGGGCTTGCTATGGTGTCCAGTCTGGTCTCAGGTTCCAGGGCTTCCACCATCTTCCTGTCTTGTCCTCCCTGAGTGCCAAGGAGAGAGGTGTGAGTTGACCAGCCGTCCCCACCCATCAGAAGTTCTGAGAGTCATGGCCTCCCTTTTCCTGAGGTGGCTCCTTGGAGGAGTAAGTGGATCCACCCTGGGGAACAAAGTGGGTGGTGGCTGGGCACCCTCGCAGGGAAACACCCCTGCTCCATTTGCTCTCCCCATGGTGGACTCGTTGGGCACCTCCAGCCCCCCTCTCTGGGGTCCTGGATCATCCGAATGGAACAGACTTTGCAGTGGGGCCTCGCATGGGGTGTGGAGGCCTGGCATGGGTGCTCACACCTATCATCACATTGCTCTGGAAGGCCAAGGTGAGAGAATGGCCCGAGCACCTGGGTTCAAGACCAGCCCAGGAACCTTGGTGACATTTCTTCTCTACAAATAGAAAAATGAGCCAGGCGAGGTGGCGCATGCCTGTTGTTCTGGCCACTCTGGAGGCCATGGTGGTAGGATCGCAGGATCCCAGCTGGTGGAGGCTGCAAAGACCAATAGCGTGCCCCTGCACTTCAGCCTGGGCGAGAGAGTGGGACTCTGACTCAGAATAATAATAAAACCACAACCACCACCACAAACACAGTCCAGGCTCAGGGGCTCAGACCTGCATCCCGGCCTTTCCGAGGTCCAGACAAGTGGAGGGCCTGAGACATCCTGTTCTTCCTGCCTGGTATTGAACTCTGGGCCTGAGGCGATCCTCCCACTGAGGCCTGCCCTAACCCATGGTTTTCTGGATTTGTATTGGGGTCAAGGTGGGGGCTTTTTAACGTGTCCAGCCTGGTCTCAGCTCACGGACTCTGGTCATCTTCCCATCTCGGCCTCCCCGAGTGCAGAGGA
>NW_007259034.1:0-874 GCF_000164805.1 Carlito syrichta | reverse complement strand
CAGGGTTGGGCTCCTTCCTCTGCCAATGACTGCATCATCCCCTGCCCACACAGATCTTTCCCTGGGGAGCTGTGAATGCCCGCCATAATTCTCATGGGAGGCATCTTTCTTATCACCGGAGTCTACATCAGCCGGGATGGGTCACAGTGGCACAATCATTTCTCCCAGGCTCTCGACCTGCTGGGGACAGGTGGTCCTCTCTCCTCGGCCCCCGAGCATCCAGGACTCAAGAGGCTGCCACGCCTGACTCAATTTTGGGTACCTCTCACCTAGACGAGTTCTGTCAGTGTTGCCAGGATTGGTCTCTGATCCCTGGGCTCAGACAGCCTCCCTCCTCGGACGCCAGGGTGCAGTGCTGACTGCTGTAAGCCACGGTGCATGGCCTGGACTTGCTCGTTCTGGTGGCGGTGGTGATGTGAAGGAATGCCCCGGGACAGAGGCCACCGTATCCCAGAATGACAGGCGTGCCCCATCTTGCAAGGATCATTTGGGATGGAGGGTAGACATGAGGTCTCACCAATTTTCCCAGGCGGATCTCAACCCATGTATTAGGGTCAGCTGCTGGCACTGGCTCCCAAAGCACTGGGATGATGAGGCTGTTCACCTGAGCCCGGTCTCGATCCTTCATCAAAAATGAACCAGAACACCTGATGCAGAGTCCCATGACTGGTATCCCAATGCTCTTGGAGGCCAAAGGTGGAAGATGGCTGGAGCCCAGGAGCACAAGGTCATCCCAGATGATGCAGTGAGACCCTATCTCACATCCAAACAAGGGGTTCTGGGGTCGAGGTGCCAGTTGTTCCAGTCAATCTGCAACCTGAGGCTGGGGATCACCAAAGGCCGCAATTTTGAGGTTGACAGAGAATGACGGTCG
>NW_007259033.1:7987-9180 GCF_000164805.1 Carlito syrichta | reverse complement strand
GTGAAGAGGGTGCTGGTGCTGTTGAAAATGGTGGTCAGAGAGCTCATGAAAGAGGTCAACATGAATGACAGCATTATGCTCATAGTCCCAGAGCCTGGAGAGGATGAACACTGGTTAGTGACTGCATGCTATGATCAAAGAGGGCCTTGCTAAACCAGAGGGGCACTCAAAGACAAAAGTATCAACTAGAGTATTGACTGACATGTATTTATCAACACATATTAGCATGCGGAATTTTCTGCATATTTCCCAGTGACCTGAGAATAACCAGTGTGGAATTTTAGTTCTAAACATAATCTTAGAAACCACCTGCTGGAAGCTAGTATTAGAAGAGAGGGAACAGGTCATATGATATTTTATTGGGGAAGAATTCCTGGCTTCCTGAAGACTTAGAGAACTGGAGAAAAAGGAGCCTAATAAGTAGTTCTGCTAAATATGCCTTTGGTGGGGCAAAGCCAAAAGTTTTGAAAATTATGTGAGCTTTGGCCAGGCACGGTGGCTCATACGTATAATCCCAGTACTTTGGGAGGCCGAGGTAAGAGGATTGCTTGAGCCCATGGGTTCGAGACCAACCTGGGCAACTTGGCAAGACCTCATCTCTACAATAAATCAAAAAATTAGCCAGTAACATGCCTGTAGTTCCAGCTACTTGGAAGGCTAAGGTGGAAGTATCACCTGAGCCCAGCAGGTCGAGACTGCGGTGGCTATGATCAAAGAAGTCCTCGCTAAACCAGAGGGGCACTCAAAGACAAAAGTATCAACTAGAGTATTGACTGATATGTATTTATCAACACATATTAGCATGCAGAATTTTCTGCATATTTCCCAGTAACCTGAAAATAATCCAGTGTGGGATTTTAGTGCACTCCACTGCACTCTAGCCTGGGCGACAGAGTGAGACTCCAACTAAAAAAATTATGTGTGCTTCATCCTCCAGTTGCCTCTGCCCATTAGTAATAAGACAGTGTGGGAGAGGGATGTATGTGGTGTCATGCTTATGAGTCATGCTCTTCCTCCTGAAAATGCTGTGTCAGGTTGGAGAAAAGTCACAGAAATGTTAGCCAACTTTTGATAGACCTAAGGTCACCTAGTCAGTTCTGCATTCTGTAACCTGTTCTGTTTCTGTTCACCATAGCAATGCTGGTATCCCTATAGTTTACTTAGTTCTTCTGTGTGGTTTGGTTTCTATCTCA
>NW_007259033.1:6438-7346 GCF_000164805.1 Carlito syrichta | reverse complement strand
GAGTGCAGTGGCTGCTCCCGGCCACCGCAACCTCGACCTGCTGGGCTCTGGCAATCCTTCCTCCTCAGCCTTCCAAGTAGCCGGAATTACAGGCATGCGCTACGACGCCCGGCTTATTTTTTTGATTTATTGTAAAGATGAGGTCTCGCTGCCCAGGCGGGTCTCAAACCCGCGGGCTCAGGCAATCCACTCAACTCAGCCTCCTAAAGGCGCGGAATTACAGGCTGAGGCACCGAACCCGGCTTCACCTGTATTTAAGAAGAGGTGTCACTTGTGACGGTCAATTGGGATGACTGTCTCATGTATGATGATCTCCCCTCCGTGGTAGTTGCACAATATCTTGATGATTCTTTTCTTAAACATTATTATGATGAAAGAGAAAATTGGATAAAGAATCATTCAGAATAATGGCACTTTAGCACATTCGCTTTTTTTCCATGTTTTTTAATTTTGTAATCTTTTTCCACGGATAAATGTCTTTTTTTACATAACTATAGTAATTATTTAAATATTATTTTGAAGAATTTTTGGCATTATACATAGTAATCTCAGCATTTTCCTAGGTTTTGAGATGCTCTTCAGTCTCTTGTGTGAAGTTTTCCATAGAGGAGGTATACAATGATTTCTTTGACCATTCCCTACTTGTTGGATATCTACAAATTCTTTACTGTTATAAACAATACTGTGATGCTGCAATAAGAAGTGATATGCGTCATTTGATGTTCATCTTAACAAGATTTCAGTGAAATAAACTGATGCACTGGTGAGAAAATGTGAAGTATGAAGTGCATTCAGTGTTATCTAATGGATAGTCCCAACAAAAATGAGTCCTTGATGAGCCAAGAAAAATTCAATTATATTTTCTCCAAATTTCATAATAAAGAAAGAAAGTTGATTTTTAAGGAAGA
>NW_007259033.1:0-6418 GCF_000164805.1 Carlito syrichta | reverse complement strand
TCATGCCCACCTCCTGTGCACAAACCCCCATGGGGCAGAGACTCCCTTGAGATATTGCCAGCAAGAATATAGCACAAACAGAGGAAGCTGATTCCATCTTCCAGAAAATCAGCAAAAGAGTAAATTCTTCTGGAACACAGAACTCCAAAGATCAGTCTCATATAGCCTAGTGTTTTTCACCTGTATTTAAGGAGAGGTGTCACTTGTGATGGTCAATTGGGATGACTGTCTCATGTATGATGATCTCCCCTCCGTGGTAGTTGCACAATATCTTGGTGATTCTTTTCTTAAACATTATTATGATGAAAGAGAAAATTTGATAAAGAATCATTCAGAATAATGGCACTTTAGCACATTAGCTTTTTTCCATGTTTTTAAATTTTCTAATCTTTTTCCGCAGATAAATGTCTTTTTTACATAACTATAGTAATAGTTTAAATATTATTTTGAAGAATTTTTAGCATTATACATAGTAATCTCAGCATTTTCCCAAGTTTTGAGATGCTCTTCAGTCTCTTGTGTGAAGTTTTCCATAGAGGCGGTATACAGTGATTTCTTTGACCATTCCCTACTTGTTGGATATCTACAAATTCTTTACTGTTATAAACAATACTGTGATGCTGCAATAAGAAGTGATATGTGTCATTTGATGTTCATCTTAACAAGATTTCAGTGAAATAAACTGATGCACTGGTGAGAAAATGTGAAGTATGAAGTGCATTCAGTGTTATCTAATGGATAGTCCCAACAAAAATGAGTCCTTGATGAGCCAAGAAAGATTCAATTATATTTTCTTCAAATTTCATAATAAAGAAAGTTGATTTTTAAAAAAGATTTTCAACATGAGAAATTACTCTAAACTGACTCAGAAATTTACCTACTCCTAAAAACCTGACTTCATGGCTTGAATCGATTTCCAGCTATCACAGAAGGACTGACCAAGACATAACATTGCTTTTCATACATCTTCTCCAACACATATGTCACTAAACTCAGCCACTACAACTTACCCAACTCAAATTAATACAATTCTCTCTCACCTTCCTGTGCCCTTTCAGCCATATTCTCTCGACTTCCTTAAATCCTAGGTGTTTGTGAACACAGGACTTAAAGACTCTACAATGACACAGACAGTCAATATAAAAAAGCTAAGGAAATAGAGTGTTATATGTGCCACATTTTCCTCCTCTGACCCTCTGCACAAGCTGTCCCCTCCACCTGGAATTCTGCTTTTAGTTGCTTCCAGAATGGATTTTCTAGTTTGCCCAGATATTGCCATACATTAAAAACATTTTTATCAAGCTAAAAAGTAAAGAATGCATGGACTGAGGGCTTACATGTATACAGAATGCTGCTTATCATTCCTGGCATCACCATGAAGAACATAGGCAGCAGCATCAAGTACCCATACCTGGTGCAGGTGGCCTTCATGTGAGACATGTCCTTGCTGCATAGGTAGAGCTGGATAATAACCTGTGGGGAAAACACAGCATACTCATGAAGTAACCAGATGATTTCAAGAAAGGTGAGCATCACATTTTAGGGATGTTACAATAAGTGGTTCTGATTAGTATATAAAAAAGATATCTGCACATAAAAGCCAACATATGGAATCATCTTAAATGTCCATCAAATGATGAAGAGTTTAAAAATGTGAGATATATATAATATGATTTTCTATTTCACACACACACACACACACACACACACACACACACACACACACACACTGGCCAATTATTCAGTCATTAAAAAGAATAAAATCCTTTCATTTTCAGCAACATGGGTGGAACTGGAGGTCATTATGTTAAGTGAAATAAGCCAGAAATAGAAAGATGAATATAACATATTCTCTCACATGTGGAAGCAAAAAGAGTAAATCTCATGGAAGTAGAGAGTATAATCATGGTTATTAGAGGCTGAAAAGGGGAGAGGAGCATGAAGAAAAGTTGACTAATGAATACAAAAACATAGTTAGATGGAAGGAACACATTCTAGTATTGTATAATACAGTAGGGAAGTTAAAGTTAACAATAACATTGTATTTTTCAACATAGCTAGAAAAGAAGAATTGTAATGTTCCCAACGCAAAGATAAATGTTTGAGGTGATGGATATTCCAATTACCCTGATTTGATCATTATAAATTTTATACATGTATCAGAATATCACAGGTACCTCCAAAATATGCACAACTGTGATATATTTAAATACAGAAATGATGTCATTGCTAGTGGAAAATAATGGGCTTTGGCATATGATCAGGATTTGATCCTCTATTCCTATATACATTATTAGACCTCCATGAGTTCAAGTTTCTCATCTATAAAATAGGGTTATCTGTTACAAGGATTTTTGAATATTTGGTATAATATAGTAAGAGTCTGGGTACATAGAAATCAATAAACCTTAGCTATGATTAAAATATGCTTACAGCTTTCAGGCTGCAATGCAACAATAGTAGTGTACCTCTTCAGGTACAAAGTTGTCACTACTGATGCCCTTGCAAATTGTGGTTTACATTGTTAAGTCTTTAGTATTCCAAGCATCATTGATATCTCTTTATTGTTATGAGACAGTTGCCTCCTTGAGAAGTCCAGTTGCTATGGAAAAACCATAGTCAGGATAGAACACAGAGACATTAACTTCTAGATTTTTTCAGAATATTGTGAGAACCTCATCTAGTTAAGAATCAGATGTGATAGTCCTGAGAAAAAGAATGCATACAATTTTATAATTGCTACTTAAATAGTATAGTTTCTCAACTAAGAATTTTGTAGCAAAGCAGGATTTCTATCCATAATGCTATAACTTCTTGATTTTTTTCAAGGACTGTCAGAAAACAGAGATGCCTTTTCATGCTTAATTTTCTTTGGATAAGCAATCCATTAAGGATAACAGGTGGTAGCATTCAATGCTGGAGGAGAAAACATCATTTTTAGGCAGACGGATAAAAGCAGGCAGTTGAGGGTACTACACAAACCAAAGGTGAGGAAGGGAGACCTGCCAGCAGGAAAGCAGGGTCAGGCAATTAGATCTAATGGTGAATATGAGGCTACTTATAGGAGGCAAGTAAAATAGTCAGAAATGAAATATAAATAATAAAGATGGTACCACAATTAAATGGCTAAATGACGCATTTTTTGGTAGATATTTTGGGAAAACAAGTTCATTATGTAGAGAAAAGTGAAACTGTGACCACTGATTCAAGACAGGCTAAAAATTGTGAAATTATAAGCTTGAAGTAGAGACTTTTCAGAGAGAAGACACTTCAAAAACAAAAAGTAAAATAAACCCAGATGCTATAAAAAAGAATATTCAGGAAAAAAGATCTTTTAAGTTATAAAGACAAAGGCAGAAAAACTGGAGGATAAAGTTGAGGAAGTAGAGTGAAAAGATCAAGTGATAGAAGATAGAAAGAAAAGATAAAAACGCCCGAGGAAGACCAACACTCCAAAATAAAATGTCCCCCCCAAAAAACAAAATGGAAACTAGAAAGAATTTTTTAAAAATTATCCAAACCATAAATGACCAGATTAAATAGGTTCACAGTTTAATCGGGCCTATCACAATGGGCAAAAATAGGTTCATACAATCGTACATTGTGGTGAAGCTTCAGAATACTGAAGACAAAGGAAAGATGAGCTTCCGGGGAAAAAAAGGCAGTCATATCCAAAGGATCAGGAATAACTGCTGGCTTCTCAACAGTAACAGTATTCAGAAGATAATGAATTTATGACTTTAAGAAAATTATTTCCAACATAGAAGTGTGTACATGACCAAACTATCAATTAAAGTTTAGAATTTAGATATTTTCAAACATACAACTTCACAATAGACATATCTCCTATGAAGTACATCTCATGAAACTATTGGACGTTATAAACAATGAAAGAAAAGGACATGGGATACTAGGAAAAAGAGCTCTAACCTAAGAGTGAAGCAAAATGAATTCCAAAGACAGTAGTAAAAGAGTTCTTGACTAAGGTTGGGAACTAAGCATAGAGGGCAACCTTTCAGATTGTGAGATACTAATGACCTAGGAGAAAATGAGGGAAAGTGTTAAAAGAATACTTGATATGCTTGCAAGTATTGACAGGAAATGTTGACCATTTGCAGAGGCGTTGGTGTTTAATGAGTAATAATTATCAAGGTAATTTGAAACAAAATATTGAAGAATTATCAATTCCATGAGGTAAAAAAACTAAAGAAAGTTTAGTCAGAGGTTGTCATATGGTTCAGCTGTGAATCAAACTCATTAGTTACTAAAATGGTAGGAATGAATGCTGATCTCTCCAAAATCGTGATTTAAATCTATTGGGAGGATGGGGAACAAAATGGGCACTTGTACAGGATTAAGAAAGGAAAGTTGAAAGAGACTTGAACTTTTGTCTTTCAACATAGGAAGCCAACAGAAAAATCCTAAAACTGGGAAACCAAGAGGGAGCAAGGCAAGTATTCATTTCAATAACTTAGGCAAAGGTTAATGAGCAAATTCTGGTTTAATGGGTTTGAATAGGATTTAGGAGTGTTTATTTCTACTGTGATCCAAGGTGATGCCCATGCTGATGATTCACAGCCACACAGTGAACACAAGGATTTAGAGAATAGAAATAAATGCCCAGACATGTAATTAAAAGAGCTGAAAGTGTTCTCCTCTGAACATCAAGAAATATGGTAGAGAGTGAGGCCCTAGGCAGCTATTTTTTTGAATAACAAGACTCGTAGAAATATTTGACTGTCTAAATGATATATGTGTGCACAAAATAGAAATTAAATACTTTTCTATGAGACAAGGAAGAATGGCATAAACAAATGCACACACACATACACTTTACCTGATTTGTGCACCAGTATCACAAAACTGTAATGTGCATTCCAAATATAATTCCTGGCCATGGAATGTCTCCAGTGACAGGATCTTGGAAAATGTGGAGGGAATCTCCCTGAGGAGTATAGCACTTAGTGTCAATTGTCAGGTTGTCCACTTCAACTATGGATGGGATGACATTCATGTACTTCTGTAAAACTCTTGTAACCTCCAACTTTGGCAAATGCTGAAAAGGCATCAGATACAATGAAATGTCTTACTGAAATATAAGACACCCAATATTTATGATTACTGCTTTGTGGCAGAGATACACAGGTACCTCCCATCAGCCTAGTAAAATCCATAGTGACCGTCTCCCAAGCTTCATGTCTTTCTAGTACCTCCAACTGGTCATGACTGTGCTACTAGCCTGACTATCACATAGTATGTAAAGCACACCGTTCTAACATTTCTTCTTATGGTGCTCATTAAATTTTTTATTTATTGTCTTGATTTAAGGTACAGATGAAACAATTGCCCAACAGACTGATGTTGAGGTCTCACTACCATCAGAGCAGGAAAAAACCTGAAGGTGAGCTAACAGAGGGAGCCTAATAGAGTTAGAACTCAGAAAGTCCCTGGTCTTCCTAAAGTAGCAGGAAGCAGTGACTTCTCTTCCTGACTCAGAGCCTGGTTGTTCTGATCTTACCTATAATCCGGTTTTCATGTTACAACAAAAGTTGAAATAGCTAAGGAACAGAAATTGGAGGAAACAAATCAGATGTGCTAAGGAAAGATGATGAGACTCAGTGCACAAGGGGTCTGAAAAGACTAGTCACTTGCAGAAAATAATTATACGTGAATTTAGAAAGATGAATCCAAGCATCTGGGCTTACTTAGTATTGGTTTTAATGACACAAAATTTATCAGAGTGTCATCTAATTGTAGAGTTGAGTTGATATTAGTTTACTTCATTATTTGAGAACCTACTATGTGCTAAATGTTGTGCTGGGATCGTGTGCAAAAGGAATGTGTAAGGCAGGAACTCAGCCAAAGGGAGGATACAGATAATAAAAGGAAACATCTTTGATTAGATACATATGGTTTGTAATAAACATACCTTGTGAACCTTAAGAGATAAGAGAGAGTTTCCCCACTCATTCTAAGGATGGAAGAGTGAGGCCTAGACAGACAGATACCAGGAAGTGCATCTCTGAGGCCAGAGACAAAAGACATGCAAACAAGAACAGCATAGAAGTTTTGGACAAGTAAATAGAAAGTGCACATGGAATTGGTATTAGCAGTTGCCTCCAAGCAGTACTGTTAAAACAGAAAGTTTCTGCAGTGAAGGAACTGCTCTATATCTGTGCTGTCAAATATGGTAATCACTAGCCCACATGTTGGACATCTGAAATATGGCTAGAGATATGAAGAACTGAATATTCCATTTTAATTTTAACCACATGAGACTAATGACATCTGTATTGTGTTGAAATAGTAACATTGTGTATTTGTCTTTGCAATACTTGAAATTTTGCTTCATATATAATAATTTCCAGTTCTGTGATTAGGTGCATTCATATTCAGACTGTTGTATTTAGTGTGGCTT
>NW_007259032.1:1031-6114 GCF_000164805.1 Carlito syrichta | reverse complement strand
TAAAAGGGTATCTGGTAGTACAAGTCCCTTAGGTTCCTCGGGACAACTAAGGCCAGATTCCCGGAACAAAAGTATCTTCTTTCCGTATTTGGATGTAACTCTGGTTTTAAGATGAACTTGGTAATGCTTAAATTTCCATTTGTACTTTTATTTGGAGTCGGACCGAGGGTTTTGATGTTGCCAAATATTTAGTACGAATTTATAAAATGTAACCAGGAATCATGGATTCCACTTCCCTAGGAAACATCTGGGCATCTGCATTTTTGTATACAGAGTTTTGGATTCCACATAGAGAGGGAAAATCAGGGCATCTAGCTGAGAACAGAAGGGGTATCCATTTATTGGAGCTTTAAATTGTCTAAATTTACAATGTCTCTTGATAAGGTTTAATCAGAAATCTGGGCTTTTATGTCGCCAAATTTTGGAGGTGTCTTTTGAAAAGGGAACCAGGTATCTTGGATTCCACTTCCACAAGAAATTTATGGGAGTCTTTCTCTTGATATTCAAGCAACTGGAATTCCATGTCACCAGGAATTGTCTCGGCGTTTTGCTGAGAATGAAGCAGGAATTTCAGTAATAGAAGTCCACATATACTGACCACTACACTACCTGTTGCTACAGAAGAATAAGGAATCGTGGTTACACGAGTCCTCCATCCCAAAAATCTACAGAGCGTCTTGCATAGAGATAACCACCAATCAGGTTTTGGGAATAGGAATCTGGATAATGGGAGTTCTCATATACCTGAAACTGCACTGTCTATTGCTAAGGAAGAATAAGGAATCTTAATTACACGTGTCCTCAATACCCAAAAAAACTTCAGGGTGTCTTGTTAAGGGCTAAACACGAATTTGGGTTTTTGAAGCATAATTTAGGGAAATAAAATCCTCATATACAGGCAACTGCACGGACTTTTCCTAAGAAAGAATAAGAAATATGGGTGACATGTGTTCTCAGTCTCCAAAAAACTACACGGTGTCTTCCAAAGGTCTAAACAAGCATCAGGGTTTCGACGCATGTATCTGGGAAAGGGAGTACTCATATACAGGCAACTGCAAGGCTTTTAGTAAAGGTAAGGAATCTGGGTTATATGAGTCCTCAGATCTGAAAATCTACAGTGCATCTTGCTGGCGGCTAAAGAAGAGTCAGGTATTCGAGGCATGAATGTGGGTAATAGCAGTCCTCACATACAGGAAATTACATGGCCTCTTGCTAAGAAAAAAGAAGAAATCAGTTTTACACGGTTCCTGTATCAAAAAATGTACATGACGTCATACAAAGAGCTAAAGAAGAATCAGGGTTTTGAAACAAGAATGGAGGGAAAGAGAGTTTTCACATACAGGACACTACACGGCCTCCAACTAAGGACTAAAAAGAATCTTGATTGTACGAGTCCTCAATCCAAAAATTTCCAGGGTGTCTGCTATGGGACAAAGAAGAAACTGGGCTTCAAGTTCCCCTAATGTTTTGGAGCAATTTAGCATGCGGATATTACGAATCGCTCATTTCAGGACGCCAGCAACATTCTGTTCCTCTTGAAGTTGTAAACGGCTATCGGGCAATCCAACTCCGTTAGGTTCCTCGCAACAACTAAGGCCAGATTCCAGGACAAAAGGAATCTTCATGCCATATGTGGATGTAACGCTGGTCTTAAGGTGAACACTGTAATCCTTCCGATTCCGTTTTTGATTTTATTTTGAGAGGGGACAAGCGTTTTGCAGTTGCCAAATATTTAGTACGTATTTTTATAAGTAACCAGGAATCATGGATTCCACGTCCCTAGGAAACTTCTAGGCATCTGTCTTTTTGTATACAGAGCTTGGAATCCACATTGACAGGGAAAATCACGGCATCTTCCTGAGAATGGAAAGGAAATACGATCCTAGGAGTTCTCATTAACTGGAATCTACAGGGCATCTTGATAAGGTTTAATCAGTAATCTGTGCTTCTGGGTCCCTACATTTTTCAGAGCTATTTGCCCGTGGATACGCTAAATCAGTCATTACAGATCCACAGGAATTTTCTGGTGCCCTTGTAAGTTGTAACCAAGGTTCTGGCCCTCCAAATCCTTTTGTGCCCTAGGAACATCTATGACCATAATCATGTACCCCAGAATCAAAAGGCATATTGGTACAAAATCCCTCGATTGAGGTGACCCCAAACTACAAAAAATTCTTGTGTTCGGGCAGGTCAGAATTGGGATGTTGGGTTTTGAATATTCCACATATTGGGGTGGTCTTGAGAAGGGGAACCAGGAATGTTAGATTCCAGTTTCCAAAAAAACACTATGGGAGTCTTTCTCGTTATATACAAACAACTGCAATTCTCTGTCACCAGGCACTGTCTCGGCATCCTGGAGAGTGAAGAAGGAAGCTGGGTAATGGAAGTCATCATATCAAGAAACTACACGTCATATGGCTAAAGAAGTGTATGGAATCTTGGTTATATGAATCCTCAGTCCCAAAAACTACAGGTCGTCTTCCTCAGAGGTAACCACGAATCAGGTTTTGGAGTAGGAATCTGGTAATGGGAATCCTCACATACAGGACACTACACTGCCTATAGCTAAGTAAGGATAAGGAATCTGCGTTACTCGTGTCCTCAATCACAAAAACACTTCAGGACGTCTTGCTATGGGCTAAACACGAATCAAGGAGTTTTAAGCATGAATCTGGGGAAATGGAGTCCTTATCTACAGGCAACTACATGACCATATGCTAAGAAAGAATAAGGAATCTGGGTTACACGAGTCCTCATTGCCCAAAATCTACAGGGTATCTTGGAAAGGGCTAAAAAAGAATCAGAGTTTCGAAAAAGGATCTATGTAATGAGAGTCCCAATATACAGGAAAATACACAGCCCCTTGCCAAGGAAGAAAAAGAATCGCGGTTATAGCAGTTCTCAGTCCTAAAAATCAACAGGCCATGCACTGTGGGCTCAACAAGATTCAGGGTTTAGGAGTTGCAACATAGGAAATAGCAGTCCTCATATACAGAATCTACACAATCTCTTGCGAAGGAGAAATAAGAAACCTGTTTTACACGGTTCCTCCGTCACAATATCTACATGACATCTTGCTAAGGGCTAAACAAGAATCAGGGTTTCCAAACAGGTTTCTCGGGAATTGGAGTCCTCATATACAGGACATGACATGGCCCCTCGCTAAGGAAGAATAAGGAATCTGTGATACACTAGTCCCCAGTCCGAAAAATTCTCAGGGTGTCTTGCTACGGGACAAACAAGAATCAGAGCTTAGACCTCGTCTCATGTTTCAGAGATATTTGGCTTGTGGGTATTATAAATCAGTCTTTTCAGAACTCCAGCAACATTCTGGTCTTCTTGAGAGTTTTAAACGTGTATCTGGTAATACAAGTCCCTTAGGGTCCTAGGGAAAACTAAGTCCAGATTCCCGGAAAAAATGTAACTTCTTGCCGTTTTTGGATGTAACTCTGGTCTTAAGATGAACTTGGTAATCCTTAAATTTCCGTTTGTCCTTTTATTTGGAGAGGGGCCGAGGGTTTTGCAGTTGTCAAATATTTAGAATGATATTAAAATATAACCAGGAATCATGGATTCCACGTCCTTGGGAAACATCTGGCTGTCTGCATTTTTCTATACAGAGTTTTGGAAACCACATAGACAGGGAAAATCAGGGCATCTTGCTGAGAACGGAAAGGGAATCAGGTTATTGGAGTTCTCAATCGACTAAATCTGCAAGGTCTCTTGATAAGGGTTAATCAGCAATCTGGGCTTTTATGTCGCCCTCTTTTAGTGTGTCTATTGAAAAAAGAACCAGTAATCTTGGGTTCCAATTCCACAAGAACTTTATGGGAGTATTTCTCTTGATATCCAAGCAACTGGTATCCTAGGACACCAGGAAATGTCTCGGCGTCTTGCTGAGAATGAAGCAGGAATTTCAGGTATGGGAGTACTCATATACAGAACTCTACACGACCTTTTCCTTCGGAAGAATAAGGAATCTTGGTTACACGAGTCCTCCATCCCAAAAAGCTGCAGAGCGTCTTGCTAAGAGATAAACACCAATCAGGATTTGGGCATGGGAATCTGGATAATTGGACTCCTCATATACAGGAAACTGCATTCTCTATTGCTAAGGAAGAATAAGGAATCTGGTTTACACGTGTCCTCAATCCCCCCAAAATTTCAGGGTGTCTAGTTAAGGGCTAAAAACGAATTTGGGTTTTTGAAACATAATCTAGGGAAATGAAATCCTCATATACAGGCAATTACATGGACTTTTTCTAAGAATGAATGAGAAATCTGGGTGACATGTGTTCTCAATCCCCAAAGAAGTACACAGCGTCTTCCTAAGGTCTAAACAAGCATCAGGATTTTGACACATATATCTGGGAAAGGGAGTACTCATATACAGGCAACTACACGACAGTTGCTAAAAATAAGAAATCTGGGTTATATGAGTCCTCAGTTCTGAAAATCTACAGGATATCTTGCTGACGGCTAAAGAAGAATCAGGGATTCGAGGCATGAATGTCGTTAATAGCAGTCCACATATACAGGAAACTACATGGTCTCTTGCTAAGAAAAAAGAAGAAATCTCTTTTACATTGTTCCTCTATCAAAAAACCTACAGGGCGTCTTAATAAGGGTTAAACAAGAATCAGGGTTTCCAAACAGGTATCTAGGGAAAGAGAGTCCTCACATACAGGACACTGCATGGCCTCCATTAAGGAAAAATAAAGAATCTCTGTTGTACGAATCCTCAATCCAAAAAATTCCTAGAGTGTTTGCTATGGGACAAACAAGAAACAAGGCGTCGAGATCCTGAAATGTTTCTTAGCAGTTTTGTATGCGGATATAACGAATCAGTCATTTCAGGACTCCAGCAACATTCTGGTCCTCTTGAAAGTTGTAAACGGGAATCGGGCATTCCAAGTCCGTTAGTTTCCTTGGAACAACTACACCAGAATACAGGACAAAAATAATCTTCTTGCCATATATGGATGTGACACTGGTCTTAAGGTGAACCCTATAATCCTTCACTTTCCGTTTCTCTTTTTATTTTGAGAGGGGACAAGTGTTTTGCCGTTGCCAAATATTTGGG
>NW_007259032.1:0-794 GCF_000164805.1 Carlito syrichta | reverse complement strand
CAAAAAAACATTATGGGAGTCTTTCTCTTGATATCCAAACAACTGGAATTCTCAGTCACCAAGAACTGTCTCGGCATCCCGAAGAGTGAAGCATGAAGCTGGGTAATGGGAGTCATCATATACAGGAAACTACATGTCATATTGCTAAGGAAGTATAAGGAATCTTGGTTACATGAGTTCTCAATCCCAAAAATTACAGGCCGTCTTCATAAGAGGTAACCATGAATCAAGTTTTGAAGTCGGAATCTGGTTAATGGAAGTCCTCACATACAGGAAACTTCACTGCCTATTGCTAAGTAAGAATAATGAATCCACGTTACTCGTGTCCTCAATCCCAAAAAAACTTCAGGTAGTCTTGCTATGGGCTAAACACGAATCAGGATGGTTTTAGCATGAATTTGGGGAAATGGAGTCCTTTTATACAATCAACTACATGACCTTTTGCTAAGAAAGTATAAGGAATTTGAGTTACACGAGTCCTCAATCCCAAAAATCTACAGGGCATCTTGGAAAGGGCAAAAAAAGAATCAGAGTATCGAAGAAGGATCTATGTAATGAGAGTATTAATATACAGGATAATACACGGCACCATGCCAGGATGAAAAAGAATTGGGGTTATAGTAGTCCTCAGTCCTAAAACTCAACCGGTTATCTCATGTGGGCTAAACAAGAATCCGGGTAATCGAGGATCTGGACCTACTATTTCGTTTGTTTGTTATGAACATCTTCGACCCAAATCCACTTCCTCAGGTGTCAATTGGCATATTGCTACTAAATCCTTCACTTCAGGTTGC
>NW_007259031.1:3808-5555 GCF_000164805.1 Carlito syrichta | reverse complement strand
TTTTTTTATAACAAAAAATTGGTCAGAAAAAATGCAGTGCTCTAGAGGAAAGTGTTTACCCTGTATGTGGGTAACTGTTCTCAACACTCACCTAACCATCCAGACCCTGAGTTTAGTATGCACAGGTCTGTCTCTGCACTGGGTAGCACGAAGCCAACAACAAACACCTCCACACTGTTGGCCATCAGAGCCATGCCCAGCATGAAGAAGAGGGCCCACTGGAAGCAGCCGTGGCCACATTCTTGGATGATCAGCTCATACTGCTGGGCCAGCTCCTCGGTGTTGGCTCTCCTTTCCGACTCCAGTTCCTGGCGGTCCTTGTACTCATTGCCCTTGGGCTGTCCCACCGTGACTATGCTGTCCTTCCCTTGGTTGGTGCTGGGGATGCCCTGGTACACCTCTTCGTAGATTTCATCCACTTCATCGTGTCCCTCAGTGTCCTCACTTGAGCTTTCATCATCATTGGTCTCCCTGTCATACGTTTCCCCAGGAGGGTAATAGTGGTCAACGTCTCCTTCATCCTGGAACCGACTGTAGGACCTCTGGGTGTACTCATCCTGGGCATGGGCTATGGCTTGGTTCACCTTCTTTACCATCTGTTTCTTTACCTCTCTGGCGATGTCCTTGGTGCCCTTCATCAGTGAAGTCCTATTCTTGTACGAATCTTCCATCTTATCTCAACCATGGCCAAAGAGAAGGTAGGAAGTTTCCACAGACTCTGTTCAGCATCATCCCCTTTCGGCTCAGAACAGAACTGCAAAAGAACAGCCAGAGGAGACATTTAGCATTCCTTTCATCAGCTTCTTCACCATCTATTTCGCTATCTCTTTTTCCTGCCCCACAGATGAAAACATGGAATTAGCTTTCCCTTTTTTGAATCTCCCTGCACATATGTCCACACTATGCTGGTTCACTGCTTGAGTGTGTTCAGCAATTGAAGGGTTGTTACTGTTGCTATTATGATTGCTTCATTTTGATATTATTGTTTTGATGTTATCATTTTAATTTAATGTTATCTCCAGGGTAACATTACACAGGCATTCCCCTGAGAATAAAACAGAGGCTCTTGGACCTTTGAAAACACACTCAACACATCTTGAAAGTGCTATAAAGATATACCTAGATTGAGAAAAATAATATTGCTCAGAGACACAAAGATACATACATACGCTACAAAGGCAAAACCAGATGACCAGATGGACCCTCCTGGGCCTTATTTCCTCATCCTGAAGAAAAAGAAAAAAAAATAAAAGGGCAAGCAAGTGACCCCATATACAGTTGCTATCAAGCTCTAGCTTTGTTTGTAAAATTCAGTTTCCCCCATACTTTCCTTCCAATAAATGATATAGAATCTCACATGGCAAGCCGCACTAACAGAGTGTTTCCCCCAGTATAGCAGTCCTATTTGTAGGAAAGCAGCAGAGTTCATCGAATGATTTTATGTCGGAGACCGGCTCCGATCTATGAGGGGAGTTGGACCAGCACCGGAGAGTCAAGATGGCAAGAAGAAACCACTCAGAGGCAGTTCTTCTGGGATCAGTCTGATCAGGACTGAGTCCAATTTTTATTCAGACTCCTTCCAACTTATATACCATTTTCTATACCCTCCAGCAGTGTGATAATTGCTGGGGGTGTACAAATTCCATGATGTATACTGTGCTTTACAAACTATGCATCACAAGACCATCACGAGACTTGCAAGTTCCAAGCAAACAATTACAATTCCATGATGCATGATGTGCTTCAC
>NW_007259031.1:1716-3383 GCF_000164805.1 Carlito syrichta | reverse complement strand
CTGAGAATAAAACAGAGGCTCTTGGACCTTTGAAAACGCACTCAACACATCTTGAAAGTGTTATAAAGATATACCTCGATTGAGAAAAATAATATTGCTCAGAGACACAAAGATACATACATACGCTACAAAGGCAAAACCAGATGAGTAGAAGGACCCTCCTGGGCCTTATTTCCTCATCCTGAAGAAAAAGAAAAAAAAGAAAAAGGGCAAACAAGTGACCCCAGATAGAGTTGCTATCAAGCTCTAGCTTTGTTTGTAAAATTCAGTTTCCCCCATACTTTCCTTCCAATAAATGATATAGAATCTCACATGGTAACCCACACTAACAGAGTGTTTCCCCCAGTATAGCAGTCCTATTTGTAGGAAAACAGCAGAGTTCATCGAATGATTTTATATTGAATTAGAAAATATGACTTGCTCCATGTGGGGTCTGCCCTTTCAGAAACCATCTCACGGCCAAGAGGGATAAAGAAGCCCCCTTGATGAGCCTTTACAACTCCAACTTCATCTCTGTTCTCTTCATCTCTGGACACCCCCTCCACGCACTCACATACACATGCACACACACATCCCTCCTCTCACACTGGCTAGCTGCTGTCTTGCTAGCAGGGTTGGCAGCCTTTCATGACCCACCATTTGACTTTCTTTTGGACTGACGGTCCCCTAAGTCTTGGGTTTTTTTATTCAAACTGATCATATGGTGGCTTATAGTCCACTAGTCCACTGAGTATTCTTATCTGGTGGCTCAGGTAAGTCAAAGTCAGACCACCCATGTACCAAGGTGATATGAAGGTTAAAAAGTCTTTCTTCCCCATTATTAAGTCCCCAAGCCCTAAGCTCTGGCCGCATTCCAAACACTGACCATATAATGGCCATGTCTACTTTTTTTTGGTACTCAGAATAAAACATCTGGCAAGTGACAATTGCAAACATACATTTAATGTTCATGTTAATGTCACCAATAAACGCAGTAGTAAAGACAAAAGATTTCTATTTATAAACAGATTGTGACCAGGAGCATGGGTCTGCACAGGCCTGCATTTTGGAAGGCAACAAAATGAAATGAAAATAAATGTCTGATTGCAAGACTTTTACCAAATGCTTTAATAAAGGATTGTGATTTGTTCTTCCTGCTCCCTCTTTTTGGGAAACTGAGAGGAAGAGAAAGGAGGCAAGAAGAGAAAGGAGAACACATGAGGGCAGTAAGAAATGGCCAAAAGGTGGTGAGAAAGAGGCTGAGGATGGGTGCTCGGGAGCCCAGGAGGGCAGGAGCAATGGTGGGGATGACAGTGCTAGAAATAGCGAGGTGCTTCTTACTTTAAAAACTGACAGCAGAATCGGCACATTTCACACAAGTAAAGTCAACTTCAGTCTTATCAAAACGTGGTTGATCACATCAGATGCTGCATGTCAGCTACTTCCTGTCCATGACCAGCCCTGGAAACTCCAGAAAGGGAGACTGGAGCCTGCTGAGTTGAAGTTGGGGCCTGACCCACCATGTGACTCCACCCTGTGCCTTTCCTAACAGAAAGCTTCTGCCATGGCTCTCTCTAAGGAATTGTAGGTAAGGAAGTGGGCCGCATTCAGCTTTTCTGTTTTTGTTCTCAGCCACAGATATTCTTGAGCCACAGGCTTTAAGGAGCTGTCACCCCTGCCCCCAAAAG
>NW_007259031.1:0-835 GCF_000164805.1 Carlito syrichta | reverse complement strand
GTTCCTCATCCCCAAAATCAATGCTAAGCTAAATTTTCAGATCCTTGAAGAAAGAGACTCATTCTTTTACTTTTCAGTATCACAAAACAAAGATGATTTTTCTGTTCTCTTTTATAAAAAGGGCAAGTGTGAATACTTATCCAAAAATTCTGCATGAAATCAGAGGTTTGTAGATGTTATCATAGGGGGAAACTAGATGAATGGTATAAGGGATCTCTATGAATTATTTCTTACAACTGCACATGAATCTACAATGATCTAAAAATACAAAGTTAAACCACAAAAACCCAAGCTTGTATTATCTTTTTAAGGCAATCTTGGAAAATGTGCAGCATGCTTGGCTAATGGAAAGATTAACAGGGGCAGAGTTGTATTCTATGGCTGCTACATTACTCTAATAAATGGGAAATGGAAAAAGCCTGGTTGATTCCAGAGCTCACCGTTAAAATATCAGCTGGAAGTTCTCGCTGAATTAAACCAGCAGTTCTCAAGGTGGGGCCTGCATGCCAAGTGGGGTCTACAGGAAGGACTGCGAGCAGCCTCGTATAGTATCACTGTTTGCAGACAATATACTTTTGCTTATGGAATAAATTGCCAAGTTATACTACATAATATGTGCCAGGCACCGTTTCAGTGAAAAACAAAACAAAACAAGTCAGCTTGATTTGGCACTTACTATATGCCAGGCATTGTGCTAAGAACTTCATGTTCATCCTTTTATTATTTCATTTAATCTTTGCTTCAATCCTACAAAACAGATATTACAGCCTCCATTTTACAGATGATAGCATTAAGGCTTAGAGAGATTGAATAACTAGCCCAAGAATGCAAAGTT
>NW_007259030.1:3924-5394 GCF_000164805.1 Carlito syrichta | reverse complement strand
CCCACACCAAAGTGGGCACAGCCATTGGGGGGAGTTGGGGCTGGAAGGTGCCGAGCTTGGGATACCTTCATATATGGGGCTGGTTGGGTGGAAGGACTGAAGGCAGAAGTTTTGTAGGAGAATGGATTTCTTTCTCTTTCTTTCTTTTTTTATTTTTTTTTATTCTTTCTTTATCTTTCTTTCTTTCTTTCTTTCTTTCTTTCTTTCTTTCTTTCTTTCTTTCTTTCCTTCTTTCTTTCTTTTTTACTTTTCTTTCCTCAGTAGGTTGCCCAGGTTGCTCTCAAACTATGCAACTCAGGCCATCATCTCAGACTGGCCCTCCCAAACTGCTGCAATCACAGACTTTCCATTTTGTCAACATCCTGCTCTTTCTGCCTGGTCTTGAACTCCGGCCTGGAGGCAATCCTCCTGCCAACGCCTGCCCTCAACCAAGATTTTCGGTGTTTTGCTTGATGTCGAGGTGGGGGCTTTCTGTGGTGTCCAGCCTGGTCTCGAGCTCCCGGGCTATGACCATCTTTCCATCTCAACCTCTCCGAGTTCTGAGGACACAGGCATGACTCATCCTGAATTATCCACCCCCCGATGTTTTGAGATTCACCACCTCCCTTTCCCAAGTGCAGTGAGCGGGACCACCCTGTGGATTGAGTCAGGTGGTGGGGTGGGCACCCTGGCAGAGACACGCCCATGAGCCTGGCCCTCCCATGGTGGAGGCTTTGGCAGGCAATTCTGGCAGCCCTCTCCAGGGTCCCAGGTCATTGAAGGGAAGCGGACCTCGTGGTGGGGACCAGAAAGGGGTGTTTAGGCCGGGCGCTGTGTCTCAAGCCTTTCATTCCAGCGATCTGGGAGGCTGAGGTGAGAGAATGGACTTAGCCTTCGGGTTCAAGACAACCCCAGGCACTTTGGCAAGACCTCATCTCTACAAGAAGCCAAAAAAATGAGTGGATCATGGTGGCCTGTCATTCCTGCCACTCAGGAAGAAATGATGGGAGGACTCAAGAGGCCAGCTGGTGGAGGCTGTTTTAGCCGAGGGCACAACCCTGCTCTCCAGCCTGGGCAACAGAGTGGGACTCCGACTCAGAAAAATAATACCAACCACCACCACAACAACCACCGGCCAGGCTCCGGGGCTCAGCCTGGCATCCCAGTCCTTTGGAGTCTCAGGCAAGTGGAAGGCCTGAGCCTGCAGTTCAGACACCAGCCTGGGTCATGGGCCAAGACCTTGTCTTGGCCATCAAAATAAATCCAAATATTAGTCGGGTGTTGTGGCATAGGCCTGTGGTTCCAGCCACTCGGGGGTCCGAGGTGGTAGGATCTCCTGAGTCCGGCAGGTGAAGTCTGTGGTGGCCATGAGCATGCCCCTGTACTCCAGCCTGGGCGACAGAGCAGGATTCCGACTCCAAATAATAATAATTCCCTCACCACCACCACCACCAGTACTACCACCAAGAACGAGGAGTCATCCTCAAGGCT
>NW_007259030.1:2141-2883 GCF_000164805.1 Carlito syrichta | reverse complement strand
GTTTCCCAAAACATCAGAATCATACAGAAGATTCCCACCTGTGCATGCTGAGTTCACAGGGCAACTTTCTTTAGAGCCAGGAAAAATGGGATTGTGGGGGAAGAATTGTCCCCAGGTGAGGGATGTGTCCCTGGCCTTTCTTTCATAAGGTCCTCGTTGCCGAGTCGGAGGGTTGACCTACCTGTCGCACATTTCTCACCTCGGAGAAGACAGCCAACAGGAACCAGGCCTGGAAGGCTCGGGAACTCCTGACCAAAGTGAGGTCAGCCATTTGGGGGGGTTGGGGCTGGAGGGTGTCGAATTGGGAGAATATCACATGTGGGGGAGTCGGGCAGGTAAGTACTGAGGCCAGAAGATTTTCTGGATATGGATTTCTTTCCTTCCTTCCTTCCTTCCTTCCTTCCTTCCTTCCTTCCTTCCTTCCTTCCTTCTTTCTTTCTTTCTTTCTTTCTTTCTTTCTTACCTTCTATCTTGTCCTTTCTTTCCTCACTAGCTTGCCCAGGCTGCTCTTAAACTGCCTGACTCAGGCCATCCTCTCAGTCCAGGCCTCCAAAACTGCTATGATCAAAGGCTTTCCATTTGGGCTTCATCCTGGTCTTCTTGCCTGGTCTTGAACTCTGGGCTGGAGGTGATCCTCCAACTGTGACCTGCCTTCACCTGAGTTTCTGGTTTTGCTTGGGGTAGAGGTGGGGTTATACTATAGTGTCCAGCCTGGTCTCGAGCACCCGGGGTCTGGCCATCT
>NW_007259030.1:1551-2121 GCF_000164805.1 Carlito syrichta | reverse complement strand
ATTTCAACTCCATACAAAAATGGATGCTCTTCTTTTTTCCCCTGTTTTCCTTTTCCTCTTTGAGTTGGAGTCTCACTCCATCACTCAGGTTGGAGGGTGATGGCTTGCTCCGGGCCACTGCAGCCTCGGCCAGCTGAGCTCAATCTAGCATTTACCCAGCCTCACAAGGAGCCAAAACGACAGGCGTGCACCACCACACCCAGAAAAATTGGGATGGAAGGTAGAGATGAGATCTTGCCAAGGGACTCAGGTGTATCATGGTCTGTGGGCTTGGACTGGACACTGGCCTCAGCCTCCCAAAATGCAGGGATGACAAGGTGGATAACCTGAGCCTGGCCTCGATCCTTCATCAAAAATGAATCAGAAGTCGTGGTGCAGTTGCCCACACCTGAAATCCCAGGGTACTGGGAGGAAGAGGCAGGAGGATCACTGTAGCCCAGAAACGCAAGGCTAGCCCAGGACATGCAAGGTGACCCCATCTCTGCACCCATCTAAACAGGATTTCTGGGGTCAATGTGTCCGTTGTCCTGGCCACTCGGGAGGTTGAGGTGGGAGGATTGCCAGATACCA
>NW_007259030.1:0-791 GCF_000164805.1 Carlito syrichta | reverse complement strand
TCCAGGACTCAGGTGGTCCTCCCACCTCAGACCCCAAGCAGCTGGGACTCCAGGGGCCACCAAGTCGGACTTGATTTTGGTTACCTCTCACCGAGACAAGGACTGGCTATATTGCCTGGGCTCAGGCAGCCTCCTGCCTCAGCCTCCAGGGCACAGGGCTGATGGCTGTGAGCCATAGTGCCTGGCCAGGACTCGCACATTTTGTGGGCGTGGTCGATGCTATGGAACGCCCTGGGATGGAGGCCACCGCATCCTGTGTATCTGGGACCGTGGACACCACCATGCACAACTCAGTGTTTGCATTTAGGGGAGCAACAATGTCTCGCTACGTGGTCCATGCTGGTCCGAATTCCCGGGCTCCAGCGGTCCCCCACCTTGGCCTCCCAAAGCCACAGCCTGATTGTCTGCCAATCAACCATCTTTCGAGAACTCTATGCCCAAGTCTAGGGCCTCCTTCCCAAGTGATGTCTGTATGTTCACAGTGATACCAACTCCATACACAAATGGATGCTCTTCTTTTTTTCCCCTTTTTTCCTTTTATTCTATTAGTCGGAGTCTCATTCTGTCGCACAGACTGAATAGTGGTGGCTTGTTACTGCCCACCACAGCCTCAGTGGCCGAAATCCAATGAGCCTTTCCCCAGCCTTCCCAGGAGCCAGAAAGACAGGCGGGCACCACCATGCCCAGCTCATTTGGGATGGAGAATTGAGACAAGGTCTCATCGAGGTGCTAGGGCAGGACTCCACCCATGAGCTCAAGCTGGCCGCTGGTCTCAACTTCCCAATGTCCTA
>NW_007259029.1:1539-5901 GCF_000164805.1 Carlito syrichta | reverse complement strand
TGCTGATTAAACCTTATGAGGAGGCTTTGTAGATTTAGGCGATTGAGAACTCCAAGAACCGAATTCCCTTTACGTTCTCAGCAAGCTGCCCTGAATTTCGCTGTCCAAGTGCATTCCAAAACTCTGTGTACAAAAATGCAGATGCCCAGATGTTTCCTAGGGACGTGGAATCCATGGATCCTGGTTACATTTTAATAATTCAAACTAAATATTTGGCAACTGCAAAACCCTTGGCCCCTCTACAAATAAAGTACAAATGGAAATTCAAGGATTACGAAGTTTATCTTAAGACCAAAGTTACATACAAATATGGCAATATGATTCATTTTTCCAGGAATCTGGCCTTAATTGTCCCGAGGAACTTAAGAGATTTGTACTACCAGATACCCGATTACAACTGTCAAGAGGCCCAGAATGTTGCTGGAGTCCTGAAATGACTGATTCATAAAGCCCACAAGCCAAATATCTCTGAAACATGAGACGAGCTCGAAGCCTTTATTTTTGTTTATACGGTAGCAGGACACCCTGAGAATTTTTTGAATTGTGGACTAGTTTATGACAGATTCCTTATTCTTCTTTACCGGGGGGCTATGTAATGTCTTGTATATGAGGACTCCCTTTCCCCAGAATCCTGTTTGGAATCCCTGATTTTTGTTTTGCCATATGCAAGATGTCATGTAGATATTGTGATGGAGAACCGTGTAAAAGAGGTTTCTTAGTTCTCTTTAGCTAGAGATTATGTAGATTCTGCATAAGAGGACTGCTATTACCTATGTTCCAGCTTCTAAACCCTGATTTTTGTTTAGCCCTCAGCAGACTTCCTGTTGATTTTTTTTTTTTTTTTTTTTGAGTTGGAGTCTCACTCTGTCGCCCAGACTGGAGTGCAGTGGCCGCTCCCGGCCACCACAACCTCGACCTGCTGAGCTCCGGCGATCCTTCCGCCTCAGCCTTCCAAGTAGCCGGAATTACAGGCATGCGCTACCATGCCCGGCTGATTTTTTTGATTTATTGTAGAGATGAGGTCTTGCTGCCCAGGCGGGTCTCGAACCCGCGGGCTCAGGCAATCCACTCACCTCAGCCTCCCAAAGGCGCGGGATTACAGGCTGAGCCACCGAACCCGGCTCTTCCTGTTGATTTTAAGGACTGAGGACTGCTATAACCCTGACTCTTTTTCTTCCTTGACAAGGGGTTGTGTTTTCTCTGTATATTAGGACTCTCATTGGATACATCCTGCTTCGAATCTATGATTCTTTTTAGAACTTTCCTAGATGCTCTGTAGATTTTTGGGATTGAGAACTCGTGTAACCCAGATTCCTTATTCACTCTTAGCTAAAGATCATGTAGTTGCCTGTAAATAAGGACTCCATTTTCCAGATTCATGCCCGAAAGCACCATGATTCGTGTTTAGCTAAATGCAAAATGACCTTAAGCTTTTTGGGATTGAGAACCTGAGTAACGCAGATTCCTTATTCTTACTTAGCAATAGGCAGTGAAGTTTCCTGTATGTGAGGACTCCCATTTCCCAGATTCCTACTTCAACAACCTGATTTGTGGTTGTGTCTTAGGAAGACGGCCTGTAGATTTTGGAATTGAGGACACATATAAGGAAGATTACTTATACTTCCTTAACAATATGTCGTGTAGTTTCCTGTATATGACGACCTCCATTACCCAGCTTCCTGCTTCACTGTGCAGGATGCCAAGACACTTCCTGGTGACAGAGAATACCAATTTTTGAATATCAAGAGAAACACATCCATAATGTTCTTGGTAACTGGAATCCAAGATTCCTGGTTCCCCATTCAAGACCTCCCCAAAATGTGGAATATTCCAAACCCAAAACCCCAATTCCTACCTGCCCACCCACAAGAATTTTCTGTACTTTGAGGTCACCTGAATTGAAGAATTTTGATCCAATATAACTTTTCATTCTGGGGAATATGATTATGGTCATAGATCGTCCCAGGAAACAGAAGGATTTTGAGGGCCAAATCCTTGATTACAACTAACAAGAGGACCAGAAAGATTCTGAGGATCTGTTATGACAGATTTAGAGATCCACGGAGCAAGTAGCTCTGAAAATGTAGAGACCCAGAAGCCCAGATTGCAGATTAAACCTTATCAAGAGGCCCCCTATATTCCAGAAAATGAGAATTCCTAGAACCGGATTTCCTTTTAATTCTCAGAAAGATGAGTGATTTTTCCTGTCGATTTGGAATCTAAATTCAGTATATCAAAAGAAAGATGCCCTGAAGTTTCCTAGTTTTGTGTATTCCATGATTCTTGGAAACCATTAAAGGAATGTAGTAAACATTTGGAAAGTGCAAATCACTTGTCCCTTTACAAAATAAAAAGAGACACATAAGGGGAAGGATTACAGGGTTCACTTAAGAGCAGAGTTACATCCAAATATGGCATGAAGATTCTTTTTGTCTTGGAATCTGGTGTTAGTTGTTCTGAGGAAACTAACAGAATTTTAGTGCCTAATACCATTCACAACTTTTAACAGGAACAGAATGTTGCTGGAGTCCTCAAATGACCGATTCATAATATGCGAATGCTAAATTACTCTGAAACATTTGACGAGTTCGAAGATCTTTTTCTTGTTTGTCCCAAAATAGACAACCTGGGAATTTTTTGGATTGAGGGCGCATGCAACATTGATTCCATATTCTTACTTAGTTGGAGGCCATGTAGTGTCCTGTATGTGAGGACTCTCGTTCCCTTGATTCCTGTTTCGAAACCTTGATTCTTGTTGAGCCCTTAGTAGGTAATCATGTAGATGTTTTGATAGAGGAACCGTGGAAAACAGATTTCTTCTCTTTTATTAGCACGAGACCATGAAGTTTCCTGTACATGAGAATTGCTGTTACCCACATTCATGCCTCGAATCCCTGATTCTTCTTTATCCATCCGCAAGATGCCCTGTAGATTTTCAGGACTGAGGACTCGATTAACACAGATTCCTTATTTTTAGCAACAGCCGTGCAGTTGGCTGTATATGAGTACTCCTGTTCACAGACACATGGGTCGAAAGCTTGATTCTTGATAAGATCGTAGGATGACGCCATATATTTTTTGAAGATTGAGAACATATGTCACCCACATTCCTTATTCTTTCTTAGGAAAACTCAGTGCATTTGCCTGTATATGAAGATTTCATGTCCCTGGTTTATGCTTCAAAAACCCAAATTCGTGTTTAGACCTTAGGAAGAAACCCTGAAGTTTTATTGGGATGGAGGACACGTGTAAACCAGATTCCTTATTCTCCTTTAGAATTAGACAGTGCAGTTTCCTGTATATGAAGACACCCATTATCCAGATTCCTAATCCCAAAACCTGAATGGTGTTTATCTCTTAGCAAGACGGTTTGTAGATTTTGTGATGGAGGCCTCGTGTAACCAAGTTTCCTTATTCTTCCATAGGAACAGGTCGTGTAGTGCTCTGTATATGTGGACTCCCATTACTGAAATTCCTGCTTCATTCTGAGCAAGACGACAAGATATTTCCTGCTGACCTAGAATTCCAGTTCCTTGGATATCAAGAGAAAGACTCCCATAAAGTTTTTGATGAATTCTAACCCAAGATTCCTGGTCTCTTTTCAAAAGACACACTAAAAATATGGTGACATATAAGCCCAGGTGGCTGTTTAACCCTTATCAAAAGACTTTGTAGATTTACGCGATTGAGAATTCCAAGACCCAAATTCCCTTTCCGTTCTCAGCAAGATGCCCTGAATTTCCCTGTCCATGTGGATCCCAAAACTCTGTGTACAAAAATGCAGATGCCCAGATGTTTCCAAGGGTCGTGGAATCCATGGATCCTGGTTACATTTTAATATTTCGTACTAAATATTTGGCAACTGCAAAACCCTCGGCCCATCTACAAATAAAGTACAAACGGAAATTTAAGGATTACCAAGTTCTTGTTAAGACCACAGTTACACCCACATACGGCAAGATGATACTTTTTTCCGGGAATCTGGCCTTAATTGTTCCGAGGAACTTAAGGGATTTGTATGACCAGATACCCAATTACAACTCTCAAGAGGACCACAATGTTGTTGGAGTCCTGAAATGACTGATTCATAATACCTACAAGCCAAATATCTCTGAAAGATTAGACGAGCTTGAAGCCTTGATTCTTGTTTGTACTGCAGCAAGACACTCTGAGAATTTTCCAGATTATGGACTAGTGTATCACAGACTCCTTTTTCTTCTTTACCGAGGGGCTGTGTAATGTCCTGTATATGAGGACTCCCTTTCCCCAGAATCCTGTTTGGAAACCCTGATTCTTGTTTTGCCATTATCAAGATGCCATGTAGATATTGTGATGGAGGAACCGTGTAAAAGAGGTTCTTAG
>NW_007259029.1:0-595 GCF_000164805.1 Carlito syrichta | reverse complement strand
TCCTAGAACGGAATTTCCGTTATACTCTCAGTAAGATGCCCTGATTTCTCCTGTAGATTTGGATTCGAAATTCAGTATATCAAAAGACAGATGTCCAGAAGTTTCCTAGGTTCGTGCATTCCATGATTCCTTGTTACCATTAAAAGTACGTAGTAAACATTTGGCAAGGGCAAATCCCTTGTCCCGTCTCAAAATAAAAAGAGGCACGGTAAGGGAAGTATTACAGTGTTCACCTTAAGACCAGAGTTGCATCCAAATATGGCAGGAATATTGTTTTTGTCCTGTATTCTGGCCTTAGTTGTTCTCAGTAACCTAACAGACTTGGAGTCCCCAATACCATTTACAACTTTTAAAAAGACCAGAATGCTGCTGGAGTCCAAATATGACCGATTCATAATATCCTAATGCTAAATTGCTCTGAAACGATTGGGGAGCTTGAAGATCTGTTTCTTGGGACCATTTTAATAATACATACTAAATATTTGGCAACTGCAAAACCCTCGGCCTCTCTACAAATTGAAGTACAAAATTTAAAGGATTACCAGAGTTCATCTTTAAGACCAAAGTTTACATCCAAATATGACAATATAATACT
>NW_007259028.1:2078-2943 GCF_000164805.1 Carlito syrichta | reverse complement strand
CTTCCTTCCTTCCTTCCTTCCTTCCTTTCTTTCTTTCTTTCCTTCCTTCCTTCCTTCCTTCCTTCCTTCTTTCCTTCTTTCTTTCTTTCTTTCTTTCCCAAGCTGCTCTCAAACCTCCTAACTCATGCCATCCTTTCTGACTGTGCCTCACAAACTACTGGGATCGCAGGCTTTTTATTTGATCAACATTCTGGTCTCCTGCATGTTCTTGAACTCTGAGCCACAGGTGATTATCCCGCCATGACCTGCCTTCATCCAAGGATTACTGGGTTTTGATTGGAGTCAAGGTGGGGACTTGCTATGGAGCTCCTGGACTCCAGCCATCTTCTGTCTCGGCCTCCCCGAATGCCTAAGAGACAGGTGTGAGTCACTCGGTCATCCCTGCTCCCCTGAAAGTTTGAAAGTCATGGCCTCCCTTTCTTCATGGCTGTCCCTGGGATGAGCTAGCAGGTCCACTCTGGGGAACGAGGTGGGAGGAGGGGTGGGATCCCAGACTGAGCCATGCCTATGTGCCAGGTGCTCCCCATGGGGAGGCATGGCAGGTGACTCCTGCCACCCTTTCCAGGTCCCATGTCATTGGAAGGGAGCAGACCTCATGCTGGGGCCCTGAGAGTGGATGCCCAGCATGGGGGCTCATGCCTGTCTTCTCGGTGTTCTGCGATCCCAAGGTGAGAGGATGACCTGAGTCCCTGGTTCGATACCAATCCGGGCACCTTGGTCAGACCTCGTCTCTAAAAGAAACTAAAAAAAAAAGAGCCGAGCTTGGTGGCACAGTCCTTTTGTTCCAGCCTCTCAGGAGACCGCAGCAGAATGATCGCCAGAGCCCATCCTGTAGAAGTCGTGATGGCTGAGTGCGGTCCCATGC
>NW_007259028.1:0-1208 GCF_000164805.1 Carlito syrichta | reverse complement strand
CCCTTCCTCTCCCTATCACTCCATCGTCCCCTGCCCGAGCTGACTTTTCCCTGGCGAACCATGGACGCCCATAATGATTCAGCTGGGAGGCATCTTTTTTGTCGCTGGAGTCTCTGTTGGACAGGCTGGGGTTTGGTGGCAAGATAGTGGCTACCGAGGCCTCAACATGCGGGACCCATGTGGTCCTCCCACTTAGGCCCCTGAGCAGCCAGATCTCCAGGGACCACAATGCCTGACTTTATTTTGGGGACCTGTTGCCATGACAAGGTCTGTCCACCACACCCAGTCTGTGGTGGTTGAGAGTGGGCCCCTGCACTCCAGCCTGGGCAACAGAGTGGGACCCTGACTCAGAATAATAATAAGAACCACCACCATCACCACAACCACAGGCCGGGCTCAGGGGCTCAGCCTGGCATCCCAACCCTTCAGAGATCCAGGCAATTGAATGGCCTGAGTCTGAAGGTTCAACACCAGACCGGGACATGGGGAGAGACCTCATCTCGACCATAAAAACGAACTTTACTGCCTGTCATTCGTGGGATATTTCAAAGTTGACCACTGAGCAACTCGTCTTGTGCCTAGGGACATGTGTTCTAGAAGGGCTGTCTCCACCTCCACATGGGAGCCCCACGGCCAAGACGCATGTGAGCACACAGAAGAGATGGCCCCAAGTTAGGGTGGCCATTGAGCACAGAGCAATCAAGGTAATCTGGCAACCCTGCGGCCTGCCTGTGTTCTGATCACCCAGTCTGCCACCTTAGGGTGGGGGACACCCCTTCCTCTCCCAATCACTCCATTGTCGCCTGCCCAAGCTGACTTTTCCCTGGAGAGCTGTGGACACCCATCGTGATGCATGTGGCAGGCGTCTATTTTGTCATCAAAGTCTTCGTTGGACAGGCTGGGGTATGGTGGCATGATTGTGACTCCCGAGGCCTCACCCTGTGGGGCTCAGGAGGTCCTCCCACCTAAGCCACTGAGCAGCCAGGACTCCAGAAGCCACCCCACCTTACTCGATGTTGGGGGCTCCTTGCTGTGACAAGGTCTGGCTATGGCTTCTGGGTTGGTCTCTGACTCCAGGGCTCAGGGAACCTTCCACCTCGGACTCCCAGGGTGCGAGGTTTATGACCGTGTGCCAAGGTGTCTGGCATGGAATTGCAGGTGATTTTGGTGGGGGCGAGGCAAAGGCATGTTGGGGAATGGAGATCATT
>NW_007259027.1:11268-14301 GCF_000164805.1 Carlito syrichta | reverse complement strand
TTAAAACTATAGTTATTTACTAAAAACTGACAGATTAGTGTTTTAAGAAAGAAAAAAAGATTGTTACTTTTACATAATGGTGTTTTGGCCTAACATCAGTGGGATTTATATTAATGGTTAATTCATTAAAATAACTAATTTTTTTTGCAAACTTAATTGTTCACAGAATTTCTTTCATATATTTCTTTCCACAAAGTTTCCACATACCATCTTATGATGTATACAAATCATTTTTCGACATACTTAATTAAAACTTTTTTTGTCCTATACTTTCCTTGATCCCAAATAACCATTCACTCTATTATAAGAAAAAATTTACCATACAAGATCCTTTCCTATACAAAATTATCCTCTTTCCTTTATATTCTTTTTTACCAAAAACATACTTTTATACCAACAATTTTCTTTACATTTTTCCTTTGTTTTCTGGTTTCCTTCTTTTTACCTCTTTTATAGATAACTTTTTACATTTATACTTGAAATTAATATTTTGGTAACTTTTTATTAGAGGATTGGTGAACGGGCTAACTCTTGGAACATTCTTAACTCCCACTAGGGAGCAGGTGTCAGGAGAAAGAGGTCCAGCATAGTCAGTTATGGCTGAAATCTTAGTCCCAGTATGACTTCAGCCACGTCCATATAGACACAGGGATTTTCTGGGGTGATGGCAAACAGAGCATGGGGCTGGGTCATTTTCCTTGGGTCCCATCAGTCAGTGACCACCCTTAACGAACTAGGTGGTTCTCATCCCCTCCAGGAGAGGTTACACTGGCTCTTCCAGTGGCCTTCTTGTCCACATGTGGGACTAGGTCCTGGAGGCTTAGGTCATTGAGGACAATTGCACTTCACATGCTCAGATTGATTGCACCCATAGCAGCAGATACCATTTCCCTTAGCATGTCTGTTCTTACCGGGTCTCTGTTGGGTGGCTGAAGTTCTGCTGCTAAGGGCAACTGCCAATAGGTTTGCCAGCTTTTTGTCTCACTGGTGTTCACCGTGGAGTCTTTCTCTTTGTTCCTCAATGTCTCAGTTGTTAACAAACCTCAAAAGACTCCTGTAAATGGAAGTTTGATATTTGTAGTTCTAAGTCAAGCTTCTGGAGTTAGACATCTAATACCCCATGGGATATAATCTTATTAGCAAAGTAGTAAAATAAATTTTAAAATGCCTCTACATACAGACCTTCTGACCATTTCCCTGTCTGCTTACAAAGGGAATCCCATTGCCTTATGGCATTAAAGCCAAGAATCTCGTTTCTTTTCCAAACCTCCTTATCTGCTAACTTGTATTGAGTCCGAATTTGATTACAATAATGTATTAGCTGCTTTCATTTTAAATCGTGCAATTCAAATGTTTCCCATTTCTTTAAAATCTCTCCCCATAGGGTGTTTGAGGGCATAGGTGGAACATTATGCAAATTCTTGTTCACAGTCCTTGGAAGGCAAGAGTTGTGCTTTTGAACTCTTGTGTGCTGCTTTTCTCAAAGAAAATCCTGAAACAAACAATACAGCCATAAACAGTGACGCAGGCCAATCCTAGTCCTGCCCTTTCCTGGGTGTGACTAAAGTCTCAGTCTCCACATTGTGACTATGGTTTCTTGGCGGACTCTGCTGAGAATTTTTAACACTTGAAAACTTACAAGGAGTAGAATCTTATTTTTTTTCTTTTTGGGAAACATTTTTCGTGGGGGATATGAAAAACCAGGAGTAAAGGCTGTTTCCTCAAAGATATCAAGTGTAACAGAGAAAGGAATAGCGGCCAGCCTTCTGTCCTAGTTTCCTGTTGGGAAACTCTTAATATGATTTGTCTTTTGGAGGACCCCATATTCTCTTATGAAACTTCACGGTTCTTACATCTTGTTCTTTCTGTTTCAGCTTCAGATGCCTTATTCTATTTGATCAGAAAAAAAAAGGTTAAAAATAGACAAAACTGCAAAGGCTTTGTTTGTAAAGCCAGGCTCAAAATACAATAAATAAGACGGTGTCTTTTTTACTTAAGAGAATCTAACTAACTTAGGATATCCTGACAGTGGCTGAGCACTTGTCACTGCAATAAGGAAAGCTGCCTCACTTATTATTCAAAATTCAATATTCAGACTCCCTTCTTTTTTTTTAAATTTAGTTTAGTTCAGACCATAACTTCTGCATCGTTTTATGTGGTTGATAACTTCAATATCAATTCAGTTTTTGACGAATATCAATATCAATAAAGCTTTTGCTATATACCTCAGTTGTTTTTAATTTTAAAGTGCTTATTTTATTAAGCAGTGAGCTACTACCTTAATAATTTTTTTATTTCTTTGCCTGCTACCCAGCTCATAACCTGATCCATGTGAAGTTTTCTACTTATGGAGTGAACAGTTGGCTATCTTATAGACACCAATCGTCACATAACCAGTACGTTTCTGTCCCTTTATACATAGATGAGGAGTTGCCATAATTACTACCAGGGAATGGAGTTACTGAAATATTTGTCATGGACTGGGAAAACCATAACCCAGGACATGAAATACAGAACAGAAAATCTTTTCTTCATCCCTACTTTCCTTGTATTCTCTGAAGGTTTTAATACAGGTCAGAATTATGGCAGGAAATTAAAAATAAAAATCCAGCCCATGAGAGTTGCTATTCCTCTTTGGATCCATCTTGTACCTGTACTACGTAAGTCAAGGAAATGGATGCTCCAAATATTCTTCATTCATTTTCAACTTTTAATGGACCTCATTTGAAGCTTAAGTATATGGAAGTATTGGATTTTGAAAGTCTCTTTATTAAACAAAACGCTATGAATATCAACTTCAACCTGTATCAACCGATATTTGAAAAACCTACATTTGAAAAACCTTTCTTTTCCCTAAACATAATTTAGGACTAGAGATAGTTTCTTGTGTGTTCTGCAAAATTATGTATATCACCATGGTTCACAGTGGATTTTGTTAAATGTACAAGCAAATAAAACTTTTAACCTAGTACCAATTTCATTTTTGGTATGTCCTGTTTTTCTTGTTTTGGGTACATATAACTAGTAATTTAT
>NW_007259027.1:0-9702 GCF_000164805.1 Carlito syrichta | reverse complement strand
CAAATCAACTAAAAATGTAAACAATTAGTAAGGTTTACATTGTATTATCAGTTCAAATTGACTTAATAAAAAGCCCATGAAAAGTAGTTCAATTTTCTTCAAGTAACTAGATTGCCCTCAACCTTAGAGTAAAAACATGTATTTAGTTTTTGCGGGAAAATGATACGAAACACAGTCAAAAACACAAACTTCATTCTTACAACAATAAAGCAAAAACGATGGTGCCTTTCACCATCTAGTATAATGACCACTGAGCATCCATCATGACCACATAGTTCATACCAGAAAGGACTTTCCCTCTGTACCAGGCTGTCAGTACTTGTTAAACTTTTGCTGAAACTTCTAAAGCATAACTCAGAACAAAGTATAAGAATAAATTATTTCTATCAGTTGAATGAGGATTATGGTCATTAATGTAGTTCTACTTATTAAATAGACTTACTATTTCTGCTTATTATTGAATGAAACAAGTATATTCTCTTCATTTCAAAGGTACAAATGATAAAGAATATTTAGAAAGCAGTGTAAATTTTGAACTTCTCTATATTTACAGGAGCCATTTTTTAAAAATAACATAGAGCTTAATTGTTCTGGGGTAAAATTACCATGTTGACTCTTGTAATAGTTACAAGTAAAATATCATTACCTTAGCAATTAAGGATTGAAGTTTTCTCCTGTGACACAGATAGAAAAAGGCAAGCAATAGGTCCTAAGTTGTTTCTTCTCTGTGTCATTTCAGCTTTGTCATTCCTACATTAGGTAAAGTCAGTACTCTATACCTTCTTGATGGTAGCTGTAGTAACTGCTATAATGCTCTCAAAATGAGTACAATGCAAGTAAAATTTTGAAAACATTAAACATTTAATGCAGTCTCCATCTCAACCTCACCCCCATTCAGAAGCTGCATCCATTCTATCTAGAGAAAGGGAAAGACTAAATATTTTTGGAAGAAAGAAAATGTAATTTAGAGCTATGTGTAATGGCACATTGTGGGAGAGCCAGCTACTTTTGAGGTTGAGGTTGAAGGATTGCTTGAGCAGAGGATGTTGAGGCTGCAGCGCAAAAAGATTATGAAAAAAATGGAAAGAAAGAAAATTTAATTTAAAAGGTATTTCTGACCCACAAGAATGAGCACAAAGATACAGCTTTCCAATGAGTGGGATGTAGGAATAATAAGAGGAGGGTGAGAATGAGTACAGATGTCAGGGACCAATGCTCTTGCTTCCCTCATCCTCATGTTTTCCATGGTATGAATGTGTAACTTAATAATCTGGAAGTATAACACAATTGGTTCTTTTGTGTAGGAGTAGAGAGTTGGAATTCAGAAGTGGGACTGCAAGGATTTCTAGATTCCAATTAGCACTGTGTTCCATTCCACAGAATATATAAATGGTTTTGCATGAATTTAGCAGATATATATCTATATATATTTAGGTCAGTTATCATAGTGGATTCAGTTGTCTACTGATATTACAAATAACACCTTCATCAACAAGTCTGTACATATATTTATGAGTAAGCATTTTCAGATTACTGTGCAGAATGATCAAAGTATAACTTATATTTTTCTTCTAAGGTTTTTTTTCCCAAAGCTAGCATTAGTTAGTTTTTTCATGCTTATTATCTCATTGAGACTCACCTGAATATTAGGACCTTCTTCAGGTGATCAGACTCCCCTGTGTAGCTCTCATCTTGACAGTGTGCCTCACAAACCCTAGGCTCCCAGGATTTCTTGGAGTTCCAGCTCTGTCTCCCAACTCAGGGAATACAGTTGGTTCAAACTGTGTTTTTCCTTTCTATAAACTGGTCTTGGGTATCTTTCCAGGAAAGCGAATGAAGCAGTTTTAGAACTTACATCATTAGTTTCTTATCAGGGATCACTGGTTTCACAGCCTGATGTTGTGCTATTTCACGCATTTTTTTTAAAGGGTGCATTTTCTTTCTTTCTTTCTTTTTTATTTTAGTTTTTTGTTAATTTCAAGATGTGGGGTATACTTCTTGGTTAGGTACATAAGTAGTCATCATACAGGTAAAGTTTGGGCTTTCCTTTGGTCCCCACTTTGCCTGGTTTCAGTTGAGGTACCTTATTGATGTTATGTGTCTCCTACTAACTGCTAATCACTTTCTTATATTATTATGGAAAATGTTCAGGGTCTGCTTATGAGTGAGTCCATGTGGTACTCAGATCTTTGTTTCTGTGATAGACCACTGAGTATTATAGACTCTAAATCCACCCAAGTTGCTGCAAAGTCAATAATTTTGTTCTTCTTCATGGCTACATAATATTCCATCATGTATATGTACCACATTTTAAAAAATCCAGTCCACTTTCAATGGGCAGCACAGTTGGTTCTGCTTTTGCTATTGTGAATAATGCTGCAATAAACATGCGAGTGTAATCATGTTTTTTATAGAGTAATTTGAATTCCTCCAGGTATATTTCTGTAAAGGGGATTGCTGGGTGGTATAGAAGGTCGATTTGTAGACCTTTTATGAATCACCACACTGTTTTCCACAGAGGTTGTACTTATTTTTTGAGTTATTGATGATGGCTGGACTTAGGTGATATCTCAGTGTGGTTTTGATTAGCATTTCATTGATGATTAGCGAGGCAGGGCATTTTTCATGTATCTCATGGCTGCTCGTATGTCTTCTTCTGTGAAGTGTCTATTCATATATTTGCTCACTTTTTAATAGGGTTTTTTTTTTTTTTATGTTCAGCAGGTTTGAGTTACTAGTAGATCCTGGATGTTAGGCCTCTGTCAGAAGTGCAGTTGGCAAATATTTTTTTCCCATTCTGCAGGCTGTCTCCTCACTCTCTTAATGGTTTCTATGGCCTTGCAGAAGCTTTTCAGTTTCGTGAGGCCCCACTTACCTCTCTTATCTCTTATGGCACAGAAATCTGGGGTTTTGATCAGGAATTGGTTGTGTATTCAAATTTCTGTATGGGTGTCATCTGCGTTTTCTAAAATTCTTATAGTTTGAGGTTTTACATTTAGGTCTTTGATCCATTTAGAGTTGATTTTCGTGCATGGTGATAGGTAGGGGTCCTATTTCATTCTTCTGGATGTAGTCGGCCAGTTTTCCCAGCACCATTTACTGAATAGGTTCTCCTCTCCTCAGTGGTTGTTGATGCAGTCTTTGTTGAGGATGAGGTGGTTGAGAAATTGAGGTTTTGTTTCCAGAATCTCTATCCTATTCCATTGGTCTATATACTTGTTCTTGTACCGATACCAGGTTGTTTTGATTACTGTAGCCTTATAGTAGAGCTAAAATTCTGGAAGTGTGACACCTGCCACTTTGTGTCTTTTACTAAGGATTATTTTGGTTTTCTGTTGTCTTTTGTGTTTACATATGAATTTCTGTATTGTCCTTTCCAGGTCTGAGAAGTATGATGTTGGTAATTTAATAGGTATTGCATTAAATCTGTAGATTACCTTGGGTAGGATGTACATCTTAACAATTTCGACTCTTTCAGTCCATCAGCATGGAATATTTTTTCATTTGTTTGTTTCATGTTTGATTTCTTTGAACAGTGTTTTGTAGTTTTCACTGTAAAGGTCTTTTGCTTTTCTGGTTAGGGAGATGTCAAGGTATGTCTTTTTGTGTGTGTGGCTATTGTGAATGTGATTGTGCTTTTTATTTGAGTTTCTATTTGTTATTGGTGTATAAGAATGCAACTGTCTTTTGCACACTAATGTTGTACCCTGAGACTTTGCCAAAGTCCTTTGTCAGTGCAAGAAGGTTTCTGACAGATTTTCAAGGTATAGAATCATATCATCAGCAAAGAGGGGTAATATAACTTCTCCTTTTCCTATTTAGATACCCCTGATTTCCTGTTTGATTGCTCTAGCTAGGACTTCTAACACTATGTTGAACAGGAGCAGTGAGAGTGGGCAGCCTTGTCTTATTCTGGTTTTCAGGGAAATATTTCCAATCTCTGTACATATTTGCTGTGGGTTTATTCTAGATGGCTCTTACTATTTTGATATATGTTCCATCTGTGCTGAGGTTTTCAGGGGTTCTTATCTGGAAGGAATGCTGGGTTTTATTGAAAGCTTTTTCTGCATTTAATGATATAATCATGTGGTTCTTGTTTTTACATCTGTTGGTGTATTCAGTTATATTTTTGGTCTTTGCAATGTTGAACCAGTCCTTCATCCTGAGGATGAAACCTACTTGGTTATGACAGGTGATTTTTGGAATGTGTTGTTGGATCCTATTTGCTAGGAGCTTGTTGGGAATTTTTGCATATATGTTCATCAGGGAAGGTGGTCTGGAAATCACATTCTTTGTTGGATCTTTACCCTGTTTGGGTATCAATGTGATTTTAGCTTCAGAAAATAACTTGGGGAAAGTTCTATCTTTCTTAATTGCCTGGAATACTTGCAGTAGGATTGGTATCAGCTTCTTCTTGTATGTTTTGTAGAATTCCTCTGGAAAGCCATCTGGTACAGGGTTTTGTTTGTTTATTTGTTTTGTAGGTAGTTTTCTCATGGGGGAGTCAATTTCCTGGGTTGTTACTGTCCTATTAGGGTCTCAATATTCTTGTTTCAACTTTGGAGGTTTTGTGATGGCAGAAAGTACTCCTTTTAATTTCGGTTTTTGAGTCTGTTTCCATACAGTGTGTGTAGTATTCTCTGATAATATTTTGTATTTCTTCAGGGTCAGTTGTAACCTGATCTTTTGCATTTCTGATTGTGGCTATTTGGACTTTTTCTCTCTGTTCTTGGTCAATTTGGTTAGGGGTGCATCAACCTTGTTTGCCATTTCAAAGAACCAGCTTTTTGTTTTGTTAATTTTATCTATGATATTTTTGTCTTTTATGTTCCACATTTGGGCTTTTACTTTGGAGATCTGGATTCTTCTGCTGAAGATAGAGTTTTGGTGGTCTTTCCAGCTCCCTTACATAATTTTTTAGGCTGTTAATTTTTTCTCTTTCTATATTCTTGATGTATGTTCATAGAGATATAAATCATCCTCTTAGTACTGATTTTATGGCATTCAAGAGACTTTTGGTAAGTGTGTCTTTATTTTTATTTGTTTCCTAGAATCTTTTGATTTCTATTTTGATTTCTGTGCTGAACCAGGAATTATTCAGCATCATGCTATTTAATGTCCATGTCTTTGTGGCTTTGGGGAAAATTTTGCTAGTGCTATTTATTCTTATTCCACTGTGGTATGGAAAGGTGTATGGTAGTATTTCAATCTTATGAAATTTGTTTATGCTGGATTTATGGCTGATGATGTGGTTGATCTTGGAGTACATTTTGTTTGGCAATGAGTAGAATGTATATTCTGTGGTTATCGGGTGGAATGTATGTTTTGTTCGACCATCTGGTCAAGTATCAAGTCGGGGTTCCAGTTCTCTGTTGATGTTCTGCCTCAATGATCTATGAAGGGTTGTTAGTGGAGTATTTAGGTCCCCAGCTATGATAATGTTCGAGTCAACACCTTTTTTTAGTTTTCTTAGTAGCTGCTTATTGAAAGTTGGTGCTTCTGTGTATGGTGCATATATGTTTAGGATGAATATTTATTGTTGATGGATTGAACCTTTTATCATTAGGTAGTGTCCTTCCATATCTTTTTAAATTTTGATACCTTAGATTTTTATTTTGTCTAATATTAAAATCATGACTCCTTTCTTCTGTGTTCCATTCACCTGAAAATTTGTTTTCTATCTTCTAACTTTGAGTCTCAGTGTTGTTTATCATGATATGTGTTTTCTTATTTCATGCATTTTTACCATTTGTTTTTTTTTTTTTTTTTGACCAGATGGTAATCTGGTCCCCGTTACTCACATTTTTACTATAATATTATTTCCATGAAAGTAAGTCAGGGTAATACAAATTTATATCAAACTAAGAAATTTTCTTACAAGATGTATAATTAGAAACAAATAGTTGTTTTCAACTCCTTTAGTTTTTCTGACACTTAAGGCATATGTCTAGATAATAAAGAGATTTGGCAGCTCTTTATACTTTTTTGATTAACTTTATGGTTTTCATTATGGAAGATGAGGATTTATTCTCTCCTCCAGCAATATTCACATACATAATTTATAGATACATGTGCCTGGACAAATACCCACATTTCTTTCATTTTTGCAAACTTATATTCTCTAATCTTTTGAAGGCTTGATGTGATTCAGTTAGTATTCTTTGGTTATTATAGCTCTATCAATCTTCTTCCCTAAAATCTATGAAGTTATTGAGAGCATGTCTTCTGTTTCCAACTCTTTTTGTTCCAGTATATGTTCTTCTCTCCCAATTAACTAGTTTAGTAAATGTTGTCTGATTATGCAACAGTGCTATAAAACTTCTCAGTATGTCACTTTCCACAGATTTAAATGCAACAAGTGATCTGGGGATTTATCAATGTCATTATCTCCTTTGTAACATTATGCATATAGTCCTCCATCTTTGTGAAACCATCTAAAATTATTAATTTCTTTTTCTCCTCACAAATACACTCATAGGAAATACTTTCAGTGTACTATGGTTTGAAGCTGTACTTGGTGGATCCCAGTTTTCCTATTCTTCTGGTCTACTGCTTGCTTGGGTGAGGTAAAACCTGTAGGAGTTTTCTGTCGAAGAACATATTTTGACACCCTGAATGCCTGAAAAAGCCTTTATAATTTAGATTGCACTTATAGCTTGGCTCGCACATACTTTTAGATTGGAGGATATTCAATTGATTAGAACCTCTGCAGCCATCTACAGGACTTGCTGATGGATCACTGTGTGGGACATGAGAGAGTTCTGACCATTTTAAAGTTCACATACATGGAGATTTTCTTTAGGTCCATTTACATGTTTAGAAAAGTCTTCAAGCATCCCGTGTGGGCAAATGTGTGCTTACCAGGGTATTTTTTAACTTAAAAATCTGGAAGAGATCTAAGAATTTAAATATTCTGTGTGAAGCATGCCCATCAATTTCCTGTGTCTAGAATATATCTTGTCCTCATAATTTGCAATATTTTTCCTTCCCTCTAAAAAAACAAAATAATGATTTTTGTAGCAACATGAATAAAACTGGAGAATACTATGTATATGAAACAACTCAGAAAGTCAAATATTGCATTTCTCATTTATAAGTGGGAACTAAATAATGTATCCACATGGATACAGAGTATGGATTAAAAGACAATAGAGACATAGGTATGTGGGTGAGCTGGAGTGGGATGAGGGGTAAGAAGTTACTTTAGTGGGTACAATATTCACATATGAATGATGGCTACACTAAAATCCAAGACTTCATCACTATTCACAATATCCATGTAACAAAAATTATTTCTTAGATTTATACAAAAACAAAATATATGCTTGAATGAGTAAAAAAGTATTTAACACAAAACACATATTTAAAAAGTAATATAAATCTATGTATGTAATAAGTACAGGCATACACATATGCATGAAAACTACCAGAAAGAATAAGATCCAATTATCAAGTGATCCACGTGTACAATAATCACATACCTTTAATTCCTTTTATTTTTATCCCAAGGTTGATCACATATATGGCAGCAAACGTTCTAACAATGAAGACAAATTTTTTTAAAAAATGACTAAAATTATAGGTGTTTCTATCATATAAGAACACACAAAATGTTCTGCTTATATTTTTGATAAATAAAAATGAAGTGTACTGTATTTTAATGAATAAAAGAGAGAGAGCTCTGCTACAACTCTTCAAAGAATTAACACTACGTAATACTTCTCCCCTAGAATTAATGTGAGCATGAACTGTAGAATTTGTTTGTAACATCCATCAATATAGCCCAAAGAAATATCAGAATAAAAATCACTGCTTGATAAATATAATATTGTACATAATATGTTAATATATAACAATGCAATCTGGTTAGACACTTTCATTGAAGATCACAGAATTTCTAGAGCAAGATTTCTCAACTTCAGGGCTATAGAGTTTTTAGTCCAGTGTTAATTATTGTGAGGAGCTGGTTGATGATTGTAGGCTTTAATTTCCCAAGATCATGAGAAAGACTTTGAACCCCTTGAGGTTAGAGCTTAAGTCATAGGTAACTTGTTTTGTCTAGTAACATCTAGCATATAGTCTTCAATTTAGCAAATGACCAAATATTTTATTGTCATTATGCTAATAACTGTCCATACCTTCTACTTATTGGAAACATAAAACTTAATCTCTGGGAAACAGAATTTTGGAGACATTTTTATAATAACCACTTTTTTTCAGACAGTCTATTATTTGTATATGAATAACTATGAAAGTAGTATCTAAGTTGTACCAGTTTAATATAGATACCTCACTGATATTGTCTGAGAGGCAAGACCAGACAGACGATCTTATAAATCAAAATAAGAAAATTATGTATTTGTAATTATAAATTATAAATACATTGTACTGATGTCTGACAAAAGTCGCTTGTACAGTTGGAAGAACACTGCTCTATTTTCAAATCCTGTGATTTCTGAGTTGGTTTTCTCTCTCCTTCAAAGATAAAATGTCTAACATTGGGTAATTATTAAATATCTTTATAATTTTGTAAAATTTCTAGATCAGCATCATAACTAATATGCAATACTAGCTGTTTTACCTTTGTAAAATACTTTGATATTTGAATAAAGTGAATATTATATATAAATAATCAAGTTGAAACCATACTTATTTCTCTTTTAACAGTCTGAAACTTAGTTTTCTAGAATTGTTTTCCTGAAACTGTCAAGCTAGCTATTTAAATAATATGAGTCTGTCTAAAAATTTTGTTAAATAATCCATAAGATTTTAAAATCCAAACAGTTTATTAAAACAGCTTTTTACTCCATGCATATTTATCTAAATACTATAGTTTTTCCCTCTTAATTATGAAAAATTATCTGAATTAATGAAAACCTTTTAATTTTTAAATTGGAAAGAGAGTTCTTCAGAGTTCTTCTTTCCAGTTTTGTTCCTGTTGTTGTTGTTAAATCCACAAAGGGTTGTGAATCATTACATTTATAGCACACTGTTGAGGTCTGTTAAAGTTTTGTTGGTGGCAGAGATGTCTTCACTACTAAATAATTCTAAAACTTGCAATATCACTGATACTCTAAAATAATGATACAAAGCACAGCCTCACACACTTATTTTCATCCTGACTTCAAGAGGGGCAAGATTATGGCTACATATGGTAAGTTTTCTGTGTGAAAGAAGACAGAAGGGATGTTGAGAATTAGAGGTGAAGATTTACGATTTGAGATTTATAGTCCAAATGTGGGTTATGCTAGAGTGGGCAACATGATCTTTCTCTAAAGAAAGTGCTATCCATTTTTTCCATGTAGGAGACAGAGTTATGTAGAAAAATATATTACTATATATATAGTATTACTATATATATAGTATTCTCAAAACTAGCAGATGAAAAAAGTTATCATTATACACAAAATCTCTCTATTCACTACCATTGTTGCTAAGAGCTCTTCACTCACCCTCACCTTCTGACCTGGAGGGATGTCATTAAATGTTTATTTGCTCTAATGCCATGACTCTCCCCTCCTATTACAAAATATTCTGATCACACAATTGTTAAATGAGTTTTAGTTTTCTTCCCAAATTAAGTGAAGATTTTGGATCTGGTACAGCACCTATTCTTTACAATGATAGGAGAATGTTAAGGAATCTTTCAAATATAAAGTTCATCATTGCATTTAAATCTGACAGAACTATTCTTCCTTGATA
>NW_007259026.1:9660-11143 GCF_000164805.1 Carlito syrichta | reverse complement strand
AAAATTCTTGTGGGTGGGCAGGTCGGAATTGGGATGTTGGGTTTGGAAGACTCCTCATTTTGGGGAGGTCTTGTGAAGGGAAAACAGAAATCTTGATTCCAGTTCCCAAAGAACATTATGGGTGTCTTTCTCTTGATATCGAAAAAACTTGAATTCTCGGTCACCAGGAACTGTCTCGGCATCTTGCAGAGTGAAGCAGGAAGCTGGGTAATGGAGGTCGTCATATACAGGAAACTACACGTCATATTGCTAAGGAAGTATAAGGAATCTTCCTTATATGAGTCCTCAATCCCAATAACTAAACACCGTCTTCCCAAGAGGTAACCACGAATCAGGTTTTTAATTAGGATTCTGGGTAATGGCTGTCCTCACACACATGAAACTTCAATGACTATTGCTAAGTAAGAATAAGGAATCTGCCTTACTCGTGTCCTCTATCACCAAAAAAATCAGGTCGTCTTGTTATGGGCTAAACAAGAATCAGGATGTTTTAAGCATTAATCTGGGAAAATGGAGTTCTTATATACAGGCAACTACATGACCTTTTGCTAAGAAAGAATAAGGAATCTGGGTTACACGAGTCCTCAATCCCAAAAATCTACAGGGCATCTTAGAAAGGGTTAAAAAAGAATCGGAGTTTCGAAGCAGGATCTATGTAATGAGAGTCCTAATATACAGGAAAATATACAGCCCCTTGCAAAGGAAGTAAAAGAATCGGAGTTATACCAGTCCTCACTCCTAAAAATCAACAGGCCATCTGCTGTGGGCTAAACAAGAATCAGGGTTTAGAAGCTGCAACATAGGTAATAGCAGTCCTCATATACAGAATCTACACGATCCCTTACTAAGGAGAAATAAGAAACCTGTTTTAAGTGGTTCCTCTGCCACAATATCTACATGACATCTTGTTAAGGGCTAAACAAGGATCAGGGTTTCCAACCAGGGTTCTGAGGAAAGCGATGACTCTTATGCAGGATATTACACTGCCCCTCGCTAAGTAAGAATAAGGAATCTGTGATACACTAGTCCCCAATCCGAAAAATTCTCAGTGTGTCTTGCTAGGGGATAAAGAAGAATCAGGGTTTTGAGCTCGTCTCCTCTTTTGGAGATATTTGGCTTGTGGGTATGATGAATCAGTCTTTTTAGGACTCCAGCAACATTCTGGTCCTCTTGAGAGTTGTAAACGGGTATCTGGTAGTAAAAGTCCCTTAGGTTCCTCGGGAAAACTAAAGCCAGATTCCCAGAACAAAATACCTTATTGCCGTATTTGGATGTAACTCGGGTCTTAAGATGAATTGGTAACGCTTAAATTTCTAATTGTAATTTTATATGGAGAGGGGCCTCGAGTTTTACAGTTGCCAAATATTTAGTACGAATTATTAAAAATGTAACCAGGATTCATGGAATCCACGTCCCTAGGATATATCTGGTCATCTGCATTTTTGTATACAGAGTTTTGGGAATCCACATGGACAGGGAATAT
>NW_007259026.1:2603-9237 GCF_000164805.1 Carlito syrichta | reverse complement strand
AGAGGAATCTGGATAATGGGAGTCCTCATATACAGGAAACTGCACTGTCTATTGCTAAGGAAGAATAAGGAATCTGGTTTACACGTATCCTCCACCACAAAAAACTTCAGTGTGTCTTGCTAATGGCTAAACTCGAATTTGCGTTTTTGAAGCTAAACTAGGGAAATGAAATCCTCATATACAGGCAACTGCACTGACTTTTCCTAAGAAAGTGTAAGGAATCTGGATGACATGTTTTCTCAATCCCCAAAAGACTACATGGCATCTTCCTAAAGTCTAAACAAGCCTCAGTGTTTCGACGCATGTATATGGGAAAGGTTGTATTCATAAACAGGCAACTGCACGGCTGTTGCTTAAAATAAGGAATCTGGGTTATATGAGTCCTAAGTCCTGAAAATCTACAGGGCATCTTGTGGATGGCTAAAGAAGAATCAGGGATTCGAGGCATGAATGTGGTTAATAGCAGTGCTCATATATAGGAAACCACATGGCCTCTTGCTAAGAAAAAAGAAAAAAACCTGTTTTCCATGGTTCCTCTATCAAAAAATCAACATGGTGTCTTACTAAGGGCTAAAGAAGAATCGGGGTTTATAAACAGGAATCTAGGGAAAGAGAGTCCTCACATACAGGACACTACACGGCCTCCAACTCAGGACGAATAAAGAATCATAGTTGTATGAGTCCTCAATCCAAAAAATTCCCAGGGTGTCTGCTATGGCACAAAAAAGAAACAAGGTTTTAGCCGGGCTTGGTGCCTCAGCCTGTAATCCCGCACCTTTGGGAGGCTGAGGTGAGTGAATAGCTTGAACCCACAGGTTCGAGACCCACCTGGGCAGCAAGACGTCATCTCTACAATAAATCAAAAAATTAGCCGGGTGTGGTAACGCATGCCTGTAATTCCATCTATTTGGACGGCTGAGGCAGAAGGATCGCAGGACCCCAGCAGGTCGAGGCTGTGGTTACCGGGAGCGGCCATTGCACTCCAGTCTTGGTGACAGACTGAAACTCCAACTTAAAAAAAAAAAACAAGGCTTCGAGCTCCCCAAATGTTTTGGAGTAATTTAGCATGCTGATATTACGAATCGGTCATTTCAGGTATCCAGCAACATTCTGGTCCTTGTGAAATTTGTAAACGTGTATCGGGCATTTCAAGTCCGTTAGATTCCTTGCAACAACTAAGGCCAGATTTCAGGACAAAAGGAATCTTCTTGCCATGTGTGGACGTAACTCTGGTCTTAAGGTGAACCCTGTATTCCTTCCCCTTACGTTTCATTTTTTTATTTTGAGTGGGGAAAGGGTTTTGCAGTTTCCAAATGTTTAGTACGTATTTTTAAAGGTTAGCAGGAATCATGGATTCCCCATCCCTAGGAAACTTCTGGGTATCTGTCTTTTTGTATCCAGAGTTTGGAATCCACAACGACAGGGAAAATCAGGGCGTCTTGCTGAGAATGAAAAGGAAATCAGGTTCTAGGAGTTCTCATTTCCGGAATCTACAGGGCCTCTTGATAAGGTTTAATTAGCAATCTGGGCTTCTGTGTCCCTACATTTTCAGAGCTACTTGCTCCAAGGATTCGCTAAATCTGTCATTAGAGATCCTCAGCAAATTTCTGGTCCTATTGTTAGATGTAATCAAGGACCAGTCCCTACAAATCCTTTTGTGTCCCAGGAATATCTACGACCATAATCATATTCCCCAGAATCAAAAGGTATATTGGTACAAAATTCCTAGATTCAGGTGACCTCAAACTACAGAAAATTCTTGTGGGCATGCAGATCGCAATTGAGATGTTGGGTTTGGAAGACTCCTCATTTTGGGGAGGTCTTGTTAAGGGGAACCAGAAATCTTGGATTCCAGTTCCCAAAGAAGCTTACGGGCGTCTTTCTCTTGATATCCAAAAATCTGGAATTCTCAGTCACCAGGAACTGTCTCGGCATCCTGCAGAGTGAAGCAGGAAGCTGGGTAATGGAGGTCGTCATATACAGGAAACTACACGTCATATTCCTAAGGAAGTATAAGGAATCTTCCTTATATGAGACCTCAATCCCAAAAACTATAGGCCGTCATCTAAGAAGTAACCACAAATCAGGTTTTTAATTAGGAATCTGTGTAATGGGAGTTCTCACATACAGGAAACTTCACTGACTACTGCTAAGTAAGAATAAGGAATCTGCCTTACTCGTGAACTCCATCCCAAAAAAACTTCAGGTCATCTTGGTATGGGCTAAACACGAATCAGGGTGTTTTAAGCATAAATCTGGGGAAATGGAATCCTTATCTACAGGCAACTACATGACCTTTTTCTAAGAAAGAATAAGGAATCTGGGTTACATGAGTCCTCTCTCAAAAATCTACAGGGCATCCTAGAAAGGGCTAAAAAATCAGAGTTTCAAAGCAGGATCTATGTAATGAGAGTACTAATATACCAGAAAATACACAGCTCCTTGCCAAGGAAGAATAAGAATCGGGGTTATACCAGTCCTCAGTCCTACAAATCAACAGGTCATCTGCTGTGGGCTAAACAAGAATCAGGGTTTAGAAGTTGCAACATAGGCAATAGCACTCCTCATATACAGAATCTACACGATCTCTTGCCAAGGAGAAATAAGAAACCTGTTTTACATTGTTCCTCTCTCACAATATCTACATGACAACTTGCTAAGGGCTAATCAAGAATCAGGGTTTCCAAACAGGGTTCTGAGGAAAGGGAGGTCTCTTATGCAGGATATTATACTACCCCTCGCTAAGGATGAATAAAGAATCCGTGACACACTAGTCCCCAATCCGAAAAATTCTCAGTGTGTCTTGCTAGGGGATAAAGAAGAATCAGGGTTTCGAGCTCGTCTCATATTTCGGAGATATTTGGCTTGTGGGTATGATGAATCAGTCTTTTTAGGATTCCAGCAACATTCTGGTCCTCTTGAGAGTTGTAAACGGGTATCTGGTAGTAAAAGCTCCTTAGGTTCCTCAGGACAACTAAGGCCAGATTCCCAGAACAAAAGTATCTTCTTGCCGTATTTGGATGTAACACGGGTCTTCAGATGAACTTGGTAATCCTAAAATTTCCGATTGTACTTTTATTTGGAGAGGGGCCTCGTATTTTGCAGTTGCCAAATATTTAGTACGAATTATTAAATTGTAACCAGGAATCATGGATTCCACGACCCTAGGAAACATCTGGGCGTATGCATTTTTGTATACAGAGATTTGGAATCCACATAGACAGGGAAAATCAGGGCATCTTGATGAGAACGGAAAAGGAATCCGGTTCTTGGAGTTCTCAATCGCCTAAATGTGCAAGGTCTCTTGATAAGGTTTGATCAGCAATCTGAGCTTCTATGTCGTCCCATCTTTCGTGTGTCTTTTGAAAAGGGAACCAGGACTCTTTTGTTCCAATTCTACAAGAATTTTTTGGGAGTCTTTCTCTTGATATCCAAGCTACTGAAATTCTAGGTCACCACGAAATATCTGGGAGTCTTGCTAAGAGTGAAGCAGGTATTTCAGTAATGGGAGTCCTCAATACAGAACACAACACGACCTGTTGCTAAGAAAGTATAAGGAATGTTGGTTACATGAGTCCCCCATCACAAAAACCTGCAGAGCGTTTTGCTAAGAGATAACCACCAGTCAGACTTTGGGAGTAGGAATCTGGATAATGGGAGTTCTCATATACAGGACACTGCACGGTCTATTGCTAAGAAAGAATAAGGAATCTGGTTTACACGTGTCCTCAATCCCAAGAAAGATTTCAGGGTGTCTTGCTAAGGACTAAACACGAATTTGAGTTTTTGAAGCATAATCTAGGGAAATGAAATCTTCATAAACAGGCAAATGCACAGAGTTTTCCTAAGAAAGAATAAGGAATCTGGGTATCATGTGTTCTCAATCCCCAAAAAGCTACATGGCATCTTGCTAAGGTCTAAACAAGAATCAGGATTACGAGGCATGTATCAGCGAAGGGAATACTCCTATACAGGCATCTGCACGGTTGTTGCTAAAAATAAGGAATCTGGGATATACGAGTCCTCTATCAAAACATCTACATGGCGTCTTACTAAGCGCTAAACAAGAATCAGGGTTTCAAAACAGGAATCTAGGGAAAGAGAGTCCTCACATACAGGACACTAAACGGCCTCCAGCTAAGGACGAATAAAGAATCTTTGTTGTACCTGGCCTCAAGCCAAAAAATTCACAGGGTGTCTGCTATGGGACAAACTAGAAACAGGGTTTTGAGCTCCCCAAATGTTTTGGAGTAATTCAGCATGCAGATATTGTGAATCAGGCATTTCAGGACTCCAGCAACATTCTGGTCCTCTTAAAAGTTGTAAACGGGTTTTCGGCACCCCACGTCCGTTAGGTTCCTCAGAACAATTAAGGCCATATTCCAGGACAAAAATAATCTTCTTGCCATATATGGATGTCACTCTGGTCTTAAGGTGAACACTGTAATCCCTCCCCTTCCGTTTCTCATTTTATTTTGAAAGGGGACAAGGGTTTTACAGTTGCGAAATGTTTAGTATGTATTTTTAAAGTAACCAGGAATCATGGATTCCACGTCCCTAAGAAACTTCTGGGCATCTATCTTTTTGAATACAAAGTTTGGAATCCATATCGACAGGGAAAATCAGGGTATCTTGCTGAGAACGAAAAGGAAATCGGGTACTAGGAGTTCTCATTAACCGGAATATACAGGGTCTGTTGATAAGTTTCAATCAGCAATCTGGGCTTCTGGGTCCCTAAATTTTTCAGAGCTACTTGCTCCGTGGATATGCTAAATCTGTCATTACAGATCCACATGAACTTTCTGGTCCGCTTGTTAGTCGTAATCAAGGATCTGGCCCTCCAAATCCTTTTGTGTTCAGGAACATCGACCATAATCATGTTCACCAGAATCAAAAGGCATATTGGTATAAAATCCCTCGATTTAGGTAACCTCAAACTACAGAAAATTCTTGTGGGCAGGCAAGTCAGAATTGCAATGTTGGGTTTTGAAGATTCCACATTTTGGGGAGGTCTTGTGAAGGCGAACCAGGAATCTTGGATTGCAGTTCCCAAACAACATTATGGGAGTCTTTCTCTTGATATCCAAACAACTGGAATTCTCGGTGACCAGGAACTGTCTCAGCATCCTGCAGATTGAAGCGGGAAGCTGGGTAATGGGAGTCGTCATATACAGGAAACTACACTTCATATTGCTAAGAAAGTATAAGGAATCTTGGTTACACGAGTCCTCCATCCCAAAAACCTACAGAGCGTCTTGCTAAGAGATAACTACCAATCAGGTTTTGGGATCAGGTATCTGGATAATGGGAGTCCTCATATACAGGAAACTGCACTGTCTATTGCTAAGGAAGTATAAGGAATCTGGTTTACAGATGTTCTCAATCCCAAAAATGACTTCAGGGTGTCCTGCTAAGGGCTAAAGACGAAATTGGGTTTTTGAAGCATAATCTAGGGAAATGAAATCTTCTCCTATGAAAGAATAAGGAATCTGGGTGACTTGTGTTCTCAATCCCCAAAAATCTACTCGGTTTCTTCCTAAGGTCTGAAAAAGCATCAGGGTTTCGATGCTTGTGTCTGGGAAAGGGAGTACTCATATACAAGTATATGCACGAATGTTGCTAAAAATAAGAAATGTGGGTTATACGAGACCTCAATCCTGAAAATCTACAGGGCATTTTGCTGATGGCTAAAGAAGAATCAGGGATTCAAGGCATGAATGTGGGTAATAGCAGACCTCATATACAGGAAACTACATGGACTCTTGCTAAGAAATCTATCAAAAAATCTACATGGTGACATACTAAGGGTTAAACAAGAAGGTGGGCTTCGAACATTAATCTAGGGAAGAGAGTCCTCACATACAGGACACTTCACGGCCTCCAACTAAGGAAGAATAAAGAATCTTTATTGTACGAGTTCTCAATCCAAGAAATTCCCAGAGTGTCTGCTATCGGACAAACAAGAAACAGGGCTTCAAGCTCCCAATATGTTTCAGAGCAATTTAGCATGCGGATATTACGAGTCAGTCATTTCAGGACTCCAGCAACATTCTGGTCCTCTTGAAAGTTGTAAACGGGTATCGGGCACTCCAATCCATTAGGTTCCTTGGACAACTACGGCCAGATTCCAGGACAAAAAGAATTATATTGCCGTATTTGGATGTAACTATGTCCTTAAGGTGAACCCTGTAATCCTTCACCTTCCGTTTCTCTTTTGATTTTGAGAGGGGACAAGTGTTTTGCAGTTGCCTAATGTTTAGTACGTATTTTTAAAGGTAACCAGTAATCATGTATTCCACGTCCCTAGGAACCTTCTGGGCATCTGTCTCTTTGTATACAGAGTTTGGAATCCACATCAACAGCGAAAATCAGGGCATATTGCTGAGAAAGAAAAGGAAATCCGGTTCTAGGAGTTCTCATTAACCGCAATCTACAGGACCTCTTGATAAGGTTTAATCAGCAATCTGGGCTTCTGGGTCCCTACATTTTTCAGAGCTAATTGCTCAGTGGATACGCTAAATCTGTCATTACAATGCACAGGAACTTTCTGGTCCTCTTGTTAGTTGTAATCAAGAATCTGGCCCTACAAATCCTCTTGTGTCCTAGGAACATCTACACCATAATCATGATTCCC
>NW_007259026.1:0-2160 GCF_000164805.1 Carlito syrichta | reverse complement strand
CGTTACATGAATTCCCAATCCCAAAAACTACAGGCCGTCGTCCTAAGAGGTAACCACGAATCAGATTTTTGTATTCGGAATATGGGTAATGGGAGTCCTCACATACAGGAAACTTCACTGCCTATTGTTAAGTAAGAATAAGGAATATGAGTTACTAGTGTCCTCAATCCCCAAAAAATTTCAGGTCATCTTGCTATGGGCTAAAAACGAATGAGGGTGTTATAAGCATGAATCTAGGGAAATGGAGTCCTTATATACAGGCAACTACATGTCGTTTTGCTATGAAAGAATAAGGAATCTGGGTTACAGAAGCCCTCAATCCCAAAAATCTACAGGGCATCTATGAAACGGTTAAAAAAGAATCAGAGTTTCAAAAGCAGGATGTATGTAATGAGAGTCCAAATATACAGGAAAATACTCATCCCATGCCATGGAAGAAAAATAATCTGTGTTATAGCAGTCCTCAGTCCTAAAAATCAACAGGCCATCAGCTGGGGGCTAAACAAGAATTAGGGTTTAGAAGCTGCAATATAGGTAATAGCAGTCTTCATATAAAGAATCTACACGATCTCTTTCTAAGGAGAAATAAGAAAACTGTTTAACACGGTTCCTCTGTCACAATATCTACAAGACATCTTGTTAAGGGATAAACAAGAATCAGGTTTTCCAAACAGGATTCTTGGGAAAGGGAGTCCTCATATACAGGACATTACATGGCCCCTCGCCAAAGAAGAATAAGGAGTCTGTGATACACTAGTCCCCATTCCGAAAAAATCGCGGAGTGTCTTCATACGGGATAAACAAGAATCAGGGCTTCGAGCTCGTCTCATATTTCAGAGAGATTTGGCTTGTGGGTATTATAAATCAGTCTTTCAGGACCCTAGCAACATTCTGGTCCTCTTGAAAGTTGTAAACGCATATCTGGCAGTACAAGTCCCTTAGGTTCCTTGGGAAAACTAAGGCCAGATTCCCGGAACAATAGTATGTTCTTATCAAATTTGGATGTAACTGTGGTCTTAAGATGAACTTGGTAATCCTTAAAAACCTGTTTGTACTTTTATTTGGAGAGGGGATGAAGGTTTTGCAGTTGCCAAATATTTAGTACGAATTATAAATTTTAACCAGGAATCATGGATTCCACATCCTTAGGAAACATTCGGCAACTGCATTTTTGTATACAGAGTTTTGGAATCCACATTGACAGGGAAAATCCGGGCATCTTGCTGAGAACGGAAAGGGAAACCGGTTCATGGAGTTCTCAATCGCCTAAATCTACAAGTTCTCTTGATAAGGTTTAATCAGCAATCTGGCTTCTATGTCGCCACTTTTTTTGGGTGTCTTTTGTAAAGCGAACCTGGAATCTTGGGTTTCAATTCCACAAGAATTTTATGGCAGTCTTTCTCTTTATATCCAAGCAACTGAAATTCTAGGTCACCAGAAAATGTCTCGGCGTCTTCCTGAGAATGAAGCAGGAATTTCAGTAATGGGAGTTTTCATGTACAGAAAACTACATGACCTGTTGCTATGGAAGAATAAGGAATCTTGGTTACATGAGTCCTCCATCCCCAAACCGGCAGAGTGTCTGCTACGGGATAACCACCAATCGGGTTTTGGGTGTAGGAATCTGTATAATGAGAGTCCTCATATACAGGAAACTGCACTGTCTATTGCTAAGGAAGAATAAGGAATCTGGTTTGCACGTGTCCTCAATCTCAAAAAAGACTTCAGGGTGTCTTGCTAAGGGCTAAACAAGAATTCGGGTTTTTGGAGCATAATCTAGGGAAATGAAAACCTCATAAACAGGCAACTGCAAGGAATTTTCCTTAAAAAGAATAAGGAATCTGGTGACGTGTACTCAATCCTCAAAAAACTACACGGCGTCTTCCTAAGGTATAAACTTGCATCAGGGTTTCGAAGCATGTATCTGGGAAAGGGAGTACTCATATACAGGCAATTGCATGGCTGTTGCTAAAAATAAGGAATCTGGGTTATACGAGTCCTCAGTCTTGAAAATCTACGGGGCATCATGCTGACGGCTAAAGAAGAATCAGAAATTCGAGGCATGAATGTGGGTAATAGCAGACCTCTTATACAGGAAACTACATGGCTTCTTGCTAAGAAAAAAGAAGAAATCTGTTTTACACAGTTCCTCTATCAAAA
>NW_007259025.1:1934-10646 GCF_000164805.1 Carlito syrichta | reverse complement strand
TTTTGAAGCATAATCAAGGGAAATGAAATCCTCATATACAGGCAACTGCACGGACTTTTCCTAAGAAAGAATAAGGAATCTGACTGATATGTGTTCTCAACCCCCAAAAAACTACACGGCGTCTTCCTAAGGTCTAAACAAGCAGCAGGCTTTCAATGCATGTATATGGGAAAGGGAGTACTCATATACAGGCAACTGCACGGCTGTTGCTAAAAATAAGGAATCTGGGTTATACGAGTTCTCACTCCTGAAAATCTACAGGGCATCTTGCTGATGGGTAAGGAAGAATCAGGGATTGGAGGTTGGATTTTGGGTAATAGCAGTCCTCATACACAGGAAACTATATGGCCTCTTTCTAAGAAAAAAGAAGAAATCTGTTTACGCAATACATCTACCAAAAACTACATGGTGTCTTACTAAGTGCTAAACAAGAATCAGGGTTTCAAAATAGGAATGTAGGGAAAGAGAGTCCTGATGTAAAGGACACTACATGGCCTCTAACTAAGGAAGAATAAAGAATCATTTTTGTACGAGTCCTCAATCCAAAAAATTCCCAGGTTTTCGGCTATGAGACAACCACGAAACACGGCTTTGAGCTCCCCAAATGGTTAGGAGCAATTTAGCATGCGGATATTACGAATCGATCATTTCAGGACTCCATTACATTCTGGTCCTCCTGAAAGTTGTAAACGGATATCGGGCACTCCAAGTTCGTTAGGTTCCTCTGAACAACAAAAGGCCAGTTTCCAGAACAAAACGAATCTTCTTGCCATATTTGAATGTAACTCTGGTCTTAAGGTCACCCCTGTAATCCTTCCTTTTCCGTTTCCCTTTTAAATTTGAGAGTGGAAAAGGGTTTTGCAGTTGCCAAATGATTAGTATGTATTTTAAAATGTAACCAGGAATCATGGATTCCACGTCCCTAGGAAACTTCTGGGCATCTGTCTTTTTGTATACAGTGTTTGGAATCCACATCAACAGAGAAAATCAGGGCATCTTGCTGAGAATGAAAAGGAAATCCGGTTCTAAGAATTTTCATTAAACGGAATCTACAGGGCCTCTTGATAATATTTAATCATCAATCTGGGCTTTTGGGTCCCTACATTTTTCAGAGCTACTTGCTCTGTGGATTTGCTAAATCTGTCATTACAGATCCACAGGAACTTTCTGGTGCTCTTTTTAGTTGTAATCAAGGATCTGGCCCTGCAAATACATTTGTGTCCTAGGAATATCTACGACCATAATCATGTTCCCCAGAACCAAAAGGCATATTGGTACAAAATCCATCGATTCAGGTGACGTCAAACTACAGAAAATTCTTGTGGGCAGGTAGGTCGGAATTGGGTTGTTGTGTTTTGATGATTCCACAATTTGTGTAGGTCTTGTGAAGAGGAATCAGGAATCGTGGATCCCAGTTCTCAAAGGACATTATTGGAGTTTTTCTCTTGATATCAAAAAACTGGAATTCTAGGTCACCAGGAACTGTCTCAGCATCCAGCAGAGTGAAACAAGAAGCTGGGAAATGGGAGTCGTCGTAAACAGGAAACTACATGACATATTGCAAAGGAAGTATGAGGAATCTTTGTTACATGAGACCTCAATTCCAAAAAATACAGGCCGTCTAACTCAGAGGTAACCATGAATCAGGTTTTTGAAGTAGGAATCTGGGTAATGGCAGTCCTCACATACTGGAAATTTTACTGCCTTTTGCTAAGTAAGAATTAGGAATCTGCGTTACTCGTGTCCTCAATTCCAGAAAAACTTCACGCCATTTTGCTATGGTCTAACACGATTCAGGGTGTTTTAAGCATGAATCTGGGGAAATGGAGTCCTTATATACAGGCAACTATTTGACCTTTGAGTAAGAATCTGGGTTACATGAATACTCAATCCCAAAAATCTACAGGGTATCTTGAAAAGGGTTAAAAGGAATCATAGTTTCGAATCAGGATCTATGTATGGACATTCCTAATATTCAGGAAAATACACGGCCCCTTTCCAAGGAAGAAAAAGAATCAGGGTTTTAGCAATCTTCAGTCCTAAAACTCAATAGGCAATCTGCTGTGGGCTAAACAAGAATCAGGATTTAGAAGCTGCAAAATAGGTAATAGCGGGCCTCATATACAGAGTCTACATGATCTGTTGCTAAAAAGAAATAAGAAACCTGTTTTACACGTTTCCTCCATCATAATATCTATATGACATCTTGCTAAGAGCTAAACAAGAATCAGCGTTTCCAAACAGGATTCTGGGGAAACGGAGTCCTCGTATACTGGACAATACATGGCCCCTCGCTAAGGAAAAATAAGAAATCTGTGATACACTAGTCTCCAATATGAGAAATCCTCAGTGTGTCTTTCTACGGGTTACACATGGATCAGGGCTTCGAGATTGTCTCGTGTTTCGGAGATATTTGGCTTGTGGGTATTATGAATCAGTCTTTTCAGGACTCCAGCAACATTCTGGTCTCCTTGAGAGTTGTAAACGGGTATCTGGTAGTACAAGTCCCTTAGTTTCCTAGGGACAACCCTGGCAAGATTCCTGGAACAAAAGTATCTTCTTGCCGCATTTGGTGTAACTCTGGTCTTAAGATGAACTTCGTAAACCTTAAATTTCCGTTTTTACTTTTATTTGGAGAGAGGCCAATGATTTTCCAGTAGCCAAATATTTAATAGGAATTATTAAATTGGAACAAGGAATCATGGATTCAACGTCCCTAGGAAATATCTGGGAATCTACATTTTTGTATACAGAGTTTTGGAATCCACATAGACAGGGAACATCAGGGCATCTTGCTGAGAATGGAAAGGGAACCGGTTCTGGAGGTCTCAATCGCCGAAATCTAGAAGTTCTTTTGATAAGGTTTAATCTGTAATATGAGATTCTATAACGCCACTTTTTTACTGTTTCTTTTGAAAAGGGAACCAGGAATCTTGGATTCCAATTCCACAAGAACTTTATGGGAGTCTTTCTCTTGATATCCAAGCAACTGGAATTCTAGGTAACCAGGAAATGCCTCGGCGAGTGTCTGAGAATGAAGCAGGAATTTCAATAATGGTGGTCCTCATATACAGATCACTATACTACCTGTTGCTCTAGAAAAATGAGGAATCTTAGTTACACGAGTCCTCCATCCTAAAAACCTACAGAGCATCTTGCTAAGAGATAACTTCCAATCAGGTTTTGGGAGTAGGAATCTTGATAATGGGTGTCCTCATACACAGGAGACTGCAGTGTCTATTGCTAAGGAAGAACAAGGAATCTGGTTTACACGTGTTTGCAAATCCAAACACCTCAGGGTGTCTTGGTAAGGGCTAAACACGAATTTGGGTTTTTGAAGCATAATGTAGGGAAATGAAATCCTCATATACAGGTAACTGCTCAGACTTTTCCTAAGAAAGAATAAGGAATCTGGGTGACATGTTTTCTCAATCCCCAAAAAACTACACGGCGTCTTCCTAAGGTCCTAACAAGCATCAGGTTTTTGACGCATTTATCTGGGAAAGGGAGAACTCATATAAAGGCAACTGCACGACTGCTGATAAAAATAAGGAATCTGGGTTATATGAGTCTTCAGTCCTGAAACTCTACAGGGCATCTTGCTGACGGCTAAGAAAGGATCAGGGATTCGAGGCATGAATGTGGGTAAAAGCAGTCCTCACATAAAGGAAACTGCATGGTCTCTTGCTAAGAAAAAAGAAGAAATCTGTTTTCAATTGTTCCTCTATCAAAAAATCTACATTGCGTCTTACTAAGGGCTAAACAAGAATCAGGGTTTCGAGACAGGAATCTAGGGAAAGAGAACCCTCATATACAGGACAATATACGGCCTCTAAATAAAACAGAATAAAGAATCTTTTTTGTACGAGTCCTCTATCTATAAAATTCCCAGGGTGTCTGCTATGGGAGAAACAAGAAAGAGGGCTCGAGCTCCCCAAATATTTTGGAGCAATATAGCATGCAGGTATTACGAATCCGTCATTTCAGGACTCCAGCAACATTCTGGTCTTCTTGAAAGTTGTAAACGGGTATTGGGCACTCCACGTCCTTTAGGTTCCTTGGAAAAACTAAGGCCAGATTCCAGCACAAAAAGTATCTTCTTGCCATATTTGGATGTAACTCTGGTCTTAAGGTGAACCCAGTATCCTTCCCCTTCCGTTACTCTTTTTATTTGAGAGGGGAAAAGGGTTTTGAAGTTGCCACATGTTTAGTACGTATTTTTAAAGGTAACCAAGAATCATGGATTCCATGTCCCTAGGATAATTCTGGTCATCTGTCTTTCTGTACACAGAGTTTGGAATCCACATCAACAGTGAATATCTGGGCATCTTGCTGAGAACGAAAAGGAAATCCAGTTCTACGAGTTCTCCTTAAACGGAATCTACAGGGTCTCTTGATAAGTTTTAATCATCCAATCTGGGTTACAGGATCCCTCCATTTTTCAGAGCTACTTGCTCCCTGGATACGCTAAATCTGTCATTACAGATCCACAGGAACTTTCTGGAACTCTTATTAGTTGTAAACAGGTATCTGGTAGGACAAGTCCTTTAGGTTCCTCTGGACAACTAAGGCTAGATTCCCGGAACAAAATTATTTTCTTGCAATATTTTAATGTAACTCTGGTCTTACGGTGATCTTCATAATCCTTAAATTTCGGTTTGTACTTTTATTTTGAGAGAGGCCGAGAAATTGCAGTTGCCAAATATTTAGTACGAATTATTAAAATGTAACGAGGAATTATGGATTCTACCTCCCTAAGAAACATCTGGGAATCTGCCTTTTTGTATACAGAGTTTTGGAATCCACATCAACAGGGAAAATCAGGGCTTCTTGCTGAGAACGGAAAGGGAGTCCGGTTCTTGGAGTTCTCAATTGTCTAAATCTAGAAGTTCTCTTGATAAGGTTTAACCAGCAATCTGGGCTTCTATGTTGCCACATCTTTAGTGTGTCTTTTGAAAAGGAACCAGGAATCTTGGGTTCCAATTCCACAAGAACTTTATGGGAGTCTTTCTCTTGATATCCAAGCAACTGGAATTCTAGGTCACCAGGAAATGTCTCAGCGTCTTGCTGAGAATGAAGCAGAAATTTCATTAATGGGAGTCTCAAGGACAGAACACAACACGACCTGTTGCTATAGAGGAATAAGGAATCTTGGTTACACGAATCCTCCATCCCAAAAATCTACAGAGCGTCTTGATAAGAGATAGCCATCAAACAGGTTTTCACAGTAGGAATCTGGATAATGGGTGTCCTCATATACACGACATTGCCCTGTCTATGGCTAAGGAAGAATAAGGAATTTGGTTTACACGTGTCCGCAATCTCCAAAAAACCTCAGGGTGTATTGCTAAGGGCTAAACACAAATTTGGGTTTTGGAAGCATAGTCTAGGGAAATGAAATCCTCATATACAGGCAACTTCACGGACTTTTCATAAGACAGAATAAGGGATCTGTGTGACATGTGTTCTCAATACCCAAAAAACTGCACGGCGTCTTCCTAAGGTTTAAACAAGCATCAGGGTTTCGATGCATGTATCTGGAAAGGGAGTACTCATATACAGGCAAGTGCACGGATTTTTCTAAAAATAAGGAATCTGGGTTATATGAGTCCTCAGTCCTGAAACTCTACAGGGCATCTTGCCGACGGCTAAAGAAGAATCAGGGATTCGAGGCGTGAATGTGGGTAATAGCAGTCGTCATATAAAGGAAACTAAATCCTTAAATTTCGGTTTGTACTTTTATTTGGAGAGAGGCCGATTATTTTGTAGTTGCCAAATTTTTGTATGAATTATTACAATGTAACCAGGAATCTTGGATTCCACGTCCCTTGGAAACACTGGGGAATCTTCATTTTTGTATACAGAGTTTTGGAATCCACATAGACAGGGATCATCAGGGCATCTTGCTGAGAACAGAAAGGGAATCCGGTTCTTGGAGTTCTCAATGGCCTAAATCTAGAAGTTCTCTTGACAATTTTTAATCAGCAATCTGGGCTTCTATGTTGATACATTTTTACTGTGTTTTTTTTAAAAGGGAACCAGGAATCTAGGGTTCCAATGCCACAAGAACTTTACGGGAGTCTTTCTCTTGATATCCAAGCAACTGGAATTCTAGGTCACCAAGAAATGCCTCGTGAGTGTCTGAGAATGAAGCAGGGATTTCATTAATGGGAGTCCTCATATACAGAACACTACACGACCTGTTCCTCTAGAAGAATAAGGAATCTTAGTTACTCGAGTCCTCCATCCCGAAAACCTGCAGAGCATCTTGATAAGAGATAACTTCCAATCAGGTTTTGGGAGTAGGAATCTGGATCATGGGTGTCCTCATACACAGGAAACTGCAGTGTCTATTGCTGAGGAAGAATATGGAATCTGGTTTACACGTGTCCGCAATCACAAAAAAAACTTCAGGTTTTCTTGCAAAGGGCTAAACACGAATTTGGGTTTTTGAAGCTTAATCTAGGGAAATGAAATCCTCATATACAGGTATCTGCACAGATTTTTCTAAGAAATAATAAGGAATCTGGATGACATGTGTTCTGAATCCCCAAAAACCTACACGACGTCTTCCTAAGGTCTTAACATGCATCTGGGTTTCGATCTGGGAAAGGGAGTACTCATATACAGGTAAGTGCACTGCTGTTTCTAAAAATAAGGAATCTGGGTCATATGAGTCCTCAGTCCTGAAACTCTACAGGGCATCTTGCTGACAGATAAAGTAGAATCAGTGATTCGAGCCGTGAATGTGAGTAATAACAGTCCTCACATAAAAGAAACTACATTGCCTCTTGCTAAGAAACAACAAGAAATCTGTTTTCCATGGTTCCTCTATCAAAAAATCTCTATGGTCTCTTACTAAGGAATAAACAAGAATCAGGGTTTTGAAACAGGAATCTAAGGAAAGAGAATCCCCATATACAGGACACTACACGTCCTCTAACTAAGGAAGAATAAATAATCTTTGTTGTACGAGTCCTATATCCATAAAACTCCCAGGGTGTCTTCTATGGGACAAACAAGGAACAGGCTTCGAGTTCCCCAAATGTTTCAGAGCAATTTAGCATGGAGATATTGCGAATCGGTCATTTCAGGACTCCAGCAACATTCTGGTCCTCTTGAAAGTTGTAAACGGATATCAGGCACTCCAAGTCCGTTAGGTTCCTCGGAAAAACTAAGGCCAGATTCCAGCACTAAAAGAATCTTCTTACCATATTTGGATGTAACTCTGGTCTTAAGGTGAACACTGTAATCCTTCCCCTTCCGTTTCTCTTTTTATTTTGATACGGGACAAGGGTTTTGCAGTTGCCAAATGTTTAGTACGTATTTTTAAAGGTAACCAAGAATCATGAAATCCACGTCACTAGGAAACTTCTGAACATCTGTCTTCTTGTACACAGAGTTTGGAATCCACATCAACAGGGAAAATTAGGGCATCTTGCTGAGAACGAAAAGGAAATCCAATTCTAGGACTTCTCTTTAACGGGAATCTACAGGACCTCTTGATAAGGTTTAATCACCAATCTGGGATTCAGGAATCCTACATTTCTCAGAGCTACTTGCTCCGTGGATACGCTAAATCAACCATTACAGATCCACAGGAACTCTCTGGTCCTCTTGTTAATTGTAATCAAGGATCTGGCCCTACAAATCCTTTGGTGTCCTAAGAACATCTACGACCATAATCATGTTCCCCAGAATCAAAAGGCATATTGGTACAAAATCTCTCTATTCATGTGACCTCAAATTACAGAAAATTTTTGTGGGTGGGCAGGTTGGATTTGGGATGTTGGGTTTTGAAGATTCCACATTCTGGGGAGGTCATGTGAAGGGAAACCAGGAATCTTGGATTCCAGTTCCCAAAGTACATTATGGGAGTCTTGATATCCAAAAAATGGGAATTCTCGGTCACCAGGAACTGACTCAGCATCCTGCAGAAGGCAGCGGGAAGCTGGGTAATGGGAGTCGTCCTATACTGGTAACTACCCGTCATATTGCTAAGGAAGTATAAGGAATCTTGGTTTCTTGAGTTCTAAATCCCAAAAACTACACGCCGTCTTCCTCAGAGGTAACCACAAATCAGTTTTTGAAGTAGGAATGTGGGTAATGGTAGTCCTAACATACAGGAACCTTCACTGCCTAATTGCTAATTAAGAACAAGGAATCTGTGTTACTCTTGTCCTCAATCCCAAAAATACTTCAGGCCGTCTTGCTATGCACTAAACACGAATCAGGGTGTTTTAAGCATGAATCTGGGGAAATGGAGTCCTTATATACAGGCAACTACTTCACCTTTTGCTAAGAAAGAATGAGGAATCTGGGTTACACGAGTCCTCAATCCCAAATATCTACAGGGCATCTAGGAAAGGGCTGAAAAAGAATCATAGCTTCTAAGCAGGATCTGTGTAATGAGAGTCCTAATATACAGGAAAATGCACGGCCCCTTGCCAAGGAAGAAAAAGCATCGGAGTTGTAGCAGTTTTCAGTCCTAAAAATCAACAGACAATCTGCTGTGGGAGAAACAAGAATCAGGGTTTACAAGGTGCAACATAGGTAATAGCAGACCTCATATACAGAATCTACACGATCTCTTGCTAAGGAGAAATAAGAATCCTGTTTTACACGGTTCCTCCATCAAAATATCTACATAACATCTTGCTAAGGGCTAAACTAGAATCAGCGTTTCCAAACAGGTTTCTGGGGAAACGGAGT
>NW_007259025.1:0-1914 GCF_000164805.1 Carlito syrichta | reverse complement strand
TTTTAAACGGGTATCGGGCACTACAAGTCCATTAGGTTCCTCAGAAAAACTAAGACCAGATTCCAGCACAAAGAGAATCTTCTTGCCATATTTGGATGTAACTGTGGTCTTAAGATGAACACTGTATCCTTTCACTTTCGTTACTCTTTTTAGTCTGAGAGGGGAAAAGGGTTTCGAAGTTGCCACATGTTTAGTACGTATTTTTAAAGGTAACCAAGAATCATGGATTCCACGTCTCTAGGAAAATTCTGGACATCTGTTTTTCTGTACACAGAGTTTGGAATCCACATCAACAGGGAAAATCAGGGCATCTTGCTGAGAACGAAAAGGAAATCCAGTTATACGAGTTCTCCTTAACCAGAATCTACAGGGCCTCTTGATAAGTTTTAATCACCAATCTGGTTTTTAGGATCCCTCCATTTTTCAGAGCTACATGCTCCATGGATACGCTAAATCTGTCATTACAGATCCACAGGAATTTTCTGTTCCTCTTGTTAGTTGTAAACGGGTACCTGGTAGTACAATCCCTTAGATTCCTCTGGACAACTAAGGCCAGATTCCCGGAACAAAATTATTTTTTTGCCATATTTGAATGTAACTCTGTTCTTAAAGTGAACTTGGTAATCATTAAATTTCCGTTTGTACTTTTATTTCGAGAGAGGCCGAGAATTTGCAGTTGCCAAATATTTAGTATGAATTATTAAAATGTAACCAGGAATTATGGATTCTACCTCCCTAAGAAACATCTGGGAATCTGCATTTTTGTATACAGAGTTTTGGAATCCACATTGACAGGGAAAATCAGGGCATCTTCCTGAGATCGGAAAGGCAATGCAGTTCATGGAGTTCTCAATCGCCTGAATCGACAAGTTCTCTTGATAAGGTTTAATCAGCAAGCTGGGTTTCTATGTTGCCACATTTTTAGTGTGTCTTTTGAAAAGGAACCCGGAATCTTGGGTTCCAATTCCACAAGAACTTTATGGGAGTCTTTCTCTTGATATCCAAGCAACTGGCATTCTGGGTCACCAGGTAATGCCTCGGCGTGAGTCTTAGAATGAAGCAGGTATTTCATTAATGGAAGTACTCATATACAGAACACTATATGACCTGTTGCTCTAGAAGTATAAAGAATCTTAGTCACACGAGTCCTCCATCCCAATAACCAACAGAGCGTTGTGCTAAGAGATAACTTCCAATCAGGTTTTGGGAGTAGGAATCTGGATAATGGGTGTCCTTCTACACAGAAAACTGCAGTGTCTTTTGCTAAGGAAGAATAAGGAATCTGGTTTACACGTGTCTGCAATCACAAAAAAAACTTCAGTGTTTCTTGCTAAGGGCTAAATACGATTTTGGGTTTTTGAAGCAAAATCTAGAGAAATGAAATCCTCATATACAGGTATCTGCACAGACTTGTTCTAAGAAATAATAAGGAATCTGGGTGACATGTGTTCTCAATTCCCCAAAAAATACACGACGTCTTCCTAAGGTCCTAGCATTCATCAGGGTTTCGACGCATGTATCTGGGAAAGGGTGTACTCATATACAGGAAAGTGCACGGCTGTTACTAAAAATACGGAATCTGGGTAATATGAGTCCTCAGTCCTGAAACTCTATAGGGCATCTTGCAGACATATAAAGTAGAATCAGGGATTCGAGCCGTGAATTTGAGTAATAGCAGTCCTCACATAAAGGAAACTACATGGCCACTAGCTAAGAAAACAACAAGAAATCTGTGTCCCATGGTTATTTTATCAAAAAATCTCTATGGCCTCTTACTAAGGAATAAACAAGAATCAGGGTTTCAAAACAAGAATCTAGGGAAAGAGAATCCTCATATACAGGACCCTACACGGCCTCTAACTTAGGGAGAATAAAGAATCTTTGTTGTACGAGTCCTATATCCATAAAACTCTC
>NW_007259024.1:2371-3225 GCF_000164805.1 Carlito syrichta | reverse complement strand
CCACAGGGGCAGCACCTGGTGCAAAAGGCATGTCTCTGCCAGAGCCCCAAACCTACTCCCACCTTGTTCTACAGGTTTGAACTGCTTGCTCCTCCCAGGGGGCACCTCTGGGAAAGAGAGGACTTGAATCAAAAACCGTCAGTGGGGTCAGGCGACTCACTCCTGTCTTCTCAACACTGGAGGAACCCGAGATGGGAAGATGGCCAGAGCCTGGGAACTCCAGTCCAGGCTGGACACCATAACAAGTCCCCACCTCGACCACCATCAAAACCCAGAAAGCCCTGGGTGAGTCCCTGTTTTGGCGGGAGTACCGACTCCGGCCCATTCAAAAACAGGCCAGAGACCAGGATGTTGATCAAATGGAAAGCCTGAGAACCCAACAATATGGGAGGCCCAGGTTGAGAGCATGGTCCGAGTTGGGGGTTTGAGTGCAGTCTGAGCAACCTAATGAGGAAAGAAAAGAAAGGAAGGAAGGAAGGAAGGAAGGAAGGAAGGAAGGAAGGAAGGAAATAAAGAAAGAAATTCATTCTCCTGCAAAACTTTTGCCCTCAGTTCTTTCCCCCGGCCCCCCACATGTGAAGGTCCCCCAAGTTCCGTATGCTTAAACCCTAACCCCCCACAAATGGCAGACCCAGCATGGTTCAGGAGTTCCCAAGGCTCCTTGGCTGGCTTCCTGCTGGTTCTCCTCTCTGAGGTGTGAAATGTGATCCAGACAGGTCGACCCTCTGACTAGGCAACAAGGACCTTCTGCCAAGAAAGGCCAGGGACATCCGGGTACATTTCATCCCCCAATCCCATTTTTCCTGGCTCTAAAACAGTCGTCCTGCATACACAGCATGTGCAATTGAGAATCA
>NW_007259024.1:0-1151 GCF_000164805.1 Carlito syrichta | reverse complement strand
TGGGCGATGGATTGAGACTCCAACTCAAAGAAAGAAAGGAAAAAAGAGAAAAAGATCATCCATTTGTGTATGGAACTGGGATCATCGTGAACAGAGATCATTTGCGAAGAGGCCCCAGCTTGGGTCTAGAGTTCCCAAAAGGTAGTGGTTCTGTGGACAATCAGGCTGTGGCTTTGGTAGGCTTAAAGGGGGACTGCTGGAGCTTGGGAGTTCGAGACCAGCCTGGGCCACATAGTGAGACTTCATCGCTCCCCAGAATGCAAACACTGGAGTAGCATGTGGTGGCAGATACACTGGATGCATTGGCCTCCATTTAGGTGCATTGCAGAAAGGACAAGTCCAGGCCAGGCACTGTGGCTCACGGCCATCAGCTCCATGCCCTGGAAGGTCGAGGAGGGTGACTGTCTGAGCCCAGGGTTGGAGAGCAGTTCGGGTGATGTAACCAGACCTCATCTCAGCAAGTGGTTCCAAAATTGAGTCAGGCATGATGACCCAGGGAGACCCGGCTGCTCACGGGCCGAGTCGGGATTACCACCTGAGCCCCACAGGTTGAGGCCCTGGTAGCCACAATCATGCTGCCATGCCCCAGCCCTGCAGACAGAGACTCCAGCAACACAAATGACCCCATCCACCTTGCATCACAGTGGACGTCCATGACTTCCTAGGGAAAGACCAGTGTAGGAGGGGGATGATGGAGTGATCAGGAGAGGAAGGGGCCCTCCCCATGCCAGAAGGTGGAAGACAAGGTGACCAGATCCTGGGCTGGTTACGGTGTTGCCAGAACGCCTTGATCGCTTGGTGTCCGATGGCTGTCCTAGCTCAGGGCCGTCTGTTCTCTGAGCTCACACACGTATTTCATGTTGGTCACGAATGTGGAGGGTGGAGGCAGTTTTTCTGGGGCATGTGGTCAAAGATGTGGGATGGATGTGCTCGGTGGCCACCTTTGAAACCTCCCACAAATGTCAGGTCTGAAAGTGCATTTTCCTTTCAAATCCCTGAGGATGACTACTCGCTCTGGGTGGCAGGGGTGGTGGTGGTGGTGGTGATTATTATTTGGAGTCGGCATCCCAATCTGTAATACCAGAGTTCAGGGACATGTTCATAGTCACTGTGGAGTCCACCTGCCAGGCTTAGGTGATCCTCCCACCTTG
>NW_007259023.1:2026-12126 GCF_000164805.1 Carlito syrichta | reverse complement strand
CCATATATTTTCTTGGAGATTGTGAAAACATGTCACCCACATTCCTTACTCTTTCTTAGTAAAAGTCAGTGCATTTGTCTGTATGTGAGCATTTATTTCCCTAGTTTATGCTTAAAAAAACAAATTCGCATTTAGCCAGTAGCCAGAAACCCTGAAGTTTCATTGGGATGGAGGACACGTATAAACCAGATTCCTTATTCTCCTTTAGCAATACACAGTGCAGTTTCCTGTATATGAGGACTCCCATTATCCAGATTCCTACTCCCAAACCCTGAATGGTGGTAATATCTTAATAAGACGGTCTGTATGTTTTTGGGATGGATACCTCGTGTAAACAAGATTCCTTATTCTTCCATAGCAACAGGTCATGAAGTGTTGCGTATATGAGAACTCCCATACGGAAATTCTTGCTTCATTCTCAGCAAGACGCCAAGATATTTCCTGGTGATCTAGTATTTCAGTTGCTTGGATATCACGAGAAAGACTCCCATAAAGTTGTTGAGGAATTGTTACCCAAGATTCATGGTCCCTTTTCAAAAGACACACTAAAAATGTGGCGACATAGAAGCCCAGATTGCTGATTAAACCTTATCAAGAGACTTTGTAATTTTAGGCGATTGACAACTCCAAGAACCGGATTCCCTTTCCGTTCTCAGCAAGATGCCCTGAATTTCCCTGTCCATGTGGATTCCAATACTCTTTGTACAAAAATGCAGATGCCCAGATGTTTCCTAGGGACATGGAATCCATGGATCCTTGTCACCTTTTAATAATTCGTACTAAATATTTGGCAACTTCACAACCTTCGGCCCCTCCACAAATAAAGTACAAATGGAAATTTAAGGATTACCAAGTTCATCTTAAGACCAAAGTTACACCCAAATACGGCAATATGATACTTTTTTTCCAGGAATCTGGCCTTAAATGTCCCGAGGAACTTAAGGGATTTGTACTACCAGATACACGATTACAACTCCTAAGAGGACCAGAATGTTGCTGGAGTCCTGAAAAGACTGATTCATAATACCCACAAGCCAAATATCTCTGAAACATGAGACGAGCTCGAAGTCTTGATTCTTGTTTATACCGCAGCAAGACACCCTGAGAATTTTTTGGATTGTGTACCAGTGTATCACAGATTCCTTATTCTTCTTTACCGAGGGGCCATGTAATGTCCTGTATATGAGGACTCCCTTTCCCCAGAATCCTGTTTGTAAACCCTGATTCTTGTTTTGCCATTAGCAACATGTCATGTAGAAATTGTGACAGAGGAACCGTGTAAAGGAGGTTTCTTAGTTCTCCTTAGCTAGAGATGATATAGATTCTGCATATGAGGACTGCTATTACCTGTGTTCGAGCTTCTAAACCTTGATTCTTGTTTAGCCCACAGCAGATGGCCTGTTGATTTTAAGGTCTGAGTACTGCTATAATCCTGATTCTTTTTCACCCTTGACAAGGGGCTGTGTATTTTCCTGTATATTAGAACTCTCATTAGATACATCCTGCTTCGAAACTCTTTTGCTTTTTATAACTTTCCAAGTTGCTCTGTAAATTTTTGGGTTCAGGGCTCGTGTAACCCAGATTCCTTATTCTTTCTTAGCAAAAGGTCATGTCGTTGCCTGTAAATAAGGACTCCATTTTCCAGATTCTTGCTTGAGAACACCATGATTGGTGTTTAGCCCATAGCAAGATGACCTTAAGCTTTTTTGGGATTGAGGACCCGAGTAACGAAGATTCCTTATTCTTACTTAGCAGTAGGCAGTGGTGTTTTTTTTTTGTGTGGACTCCCATTACCCAGACTCCTACTTCAAAAACCTGATTCGTTATTACGTCTTAGGAAGACGGCCTGTAGTTTTTGGAATTGAGGACTCATATAAGGAAGATTCATTATACTTCCTTAGCAATATGACGTGTAGTTTCCTGTATATAACGACCTCCATTGCCCAGCTTCCTGCTTCACTCTGCAGGATGCCGAGACAGTTCCTGGTGACCAAGAATTCCAGTTTTTTGGATATCAAGAGAAAGACGTCCATTATGTTCTTTGGGGACATGAATCCAAGATTCTAGGTTCCCCTTCACAAGACCTCCCTAAAATATGGAATATTCGAAACCCAAAACCCGAATTTCTACCTGCCGACCTACAAGAATGTTCTGTATTTTCACGTCACCTGAATCGAGAAATTTCTTACCAATATACCTTTTGATCCTGGGGAATAGGATTCTGTTCGTAGATGGTCCCTGGTAAAGAAAGGATTTCTAGGCCCAAATCCTTGATTACAAATAAAAAGAAGACCAGAAAGATCCTGAGGATCTGTAATGACAGAGTTAGCATATCCATGGAGCAACTAGCTCTGAAAATGTAGGGACCCAGAAACCCAGATTGATGATTAAACCTTATCAAGAGGCCCTGTAAATTCTGGAAAATGAACACTCCTAGAACTGGATTTCCTTTTAATTTTCAGTAAGATGCCCTGATTTTTCCTGTCGATTTGTATTCCAAATTCAATATATCAAAAGACAGATGACCAGAAGTTTCCTAGGTTAGTGGATTCCATGATTCCTGGTTACCATTAAAAGTACGTAGTAAACATTTGGCAAGTGCAAAACCATTGTCCCTTCGGAAAATAAATAGAGACATGGAAGGAGAAGGATTACAGGGTTCACGTTAAGACCAGAGGTACATCCAAATATGGCAAGAAGATTATTTTTGTCCTGGAATCTGGCCTTAGTTGTTCTGAGGGACCTAACGGACTTGGATTGCCCAATACTATTTACAACTTTTAAGAGGACCAGAATGTTGCTGGAGTCCTGTAATGACCTACTCATAATATCCGAATGCTAGATTGCTCAGAAATATTTAGGGACCTCAAAGATCTGTTTCTTGTTTGTCCCATAGCAGACTACCTGGGAATTATTTGGATTGAGGGTGCGTACAACAATGATTCTTTATTCGTACTTAGTTGGACGTCATGTAGTGTCCTGTATGTGAGGACTCTCTGTCCCTGATTCATGTTTCGAAACCCTGATTCTTGTTTAGCTCTTAGTACGAAGTCATGCAGATTATTTGATAGAGGAATCGTGGAAAACAGATTTCTTCTCTTTTATAGCAAGAGGCCATGTAGTTTCCTGTATATGAGAATTGCTATTACCCACATTCATACCTCGAATCCCTGATTCTTCCTTAGCCGTCAGCAAGATGCTCTGTAGATTTTCAGTGCTGAGGACTCGTAGAACCCAGATTCCTTATTTTTAGCAACAGTCATGCAGTTACCTTTATATGAGTATTCCTGTTCACAGATACATGTGTCAAAAGCTTGATTCTTGTTTAGATCTTAGGAAGACTCCGTATATTTTCTTGGAGATTGAGAAAACTTCTCACCCACATTCATTACTTTTCTTAATAAAGTCAGTGCATTTGTCTGTATATGAGCGTTTCATTTCCCTAGTTTATGCTTCAAAAACCCAAATTCGTGTTTAGCCCTAAGCTAGAAACCCTGAAGTTTTATTGGGATGGAGGACACGTGTAAACCAGATTCCTTATTCTCCTTAGCAATAGACAGTGCAGTTTCCTGTATATGAGGACTCCCATTATCCAGATTCCTACTCCCAAAACCTGAATGGTTGTTATCTCTTAGCAAGACGGTCTGTATGCTTTTGGGATGGAGGCCTCGTGTAACCAAGATTACTTATTTTTCCGAAGCATGAGGTCGTGATGTGTTCTGTATATGGAACTCACATTACGGAAATCCCTGCTTAATTCTCAGCAAGAAGCCAAGACATTTCCTGGTGACCTAGTATTTCAGTTGCTTGGATATCAAAAGAAAGACTCCCATAAAGTTCTTGAGGAATTGGTACCCAAGATTCGTGGTCCCTTTTCAAAAGACACACTAAAATTGTGGCGACATAGAAGCCCTGATTGCTGATTAAACCTCATCAAGAGACTTTGAAGTTTTAGGCGATTGAGAACTCTAAGAACTGGTTTCCCTTTCCGTTCTCAGCAAGATGCCCTGAATTTACCTGTCCATGTGGATTCCAATACTCTGTGTACAAAAAGCAGATGCCCAGATGCTTGCTAGGGACATGGAATCCATGGATTCTTGTTACATTTTAATAATCTGTACTAAATATTTGGCAACTGCAAAATCCTCAGCCCCTCTATAAATAAAATACAAATGGAAATTTAAGGATTACCAAGTTCATCTTAAGTCGAAAGTTACATGCAAATACGGCAATATGATACATTTTTTCCGAGAATCTGGCCTTAATTGTCCCGAGGAACTAAAGGGATTTGTACTACCCGATACCCGATTACAACTCCCAAGAGGAACAGAATGTGGTTGGAGTCCTGAAAAGACTGAATCATAATACCCACAAGCCAAATATCTCTGAAACATGAGAGGAGCTCGAAGCATTGATTCTTGTTTATACCGCAGCAAGACGCCCTGAGAATTTTTCGTATCACAGATTCCTTATTCTTCTTTACCGAGGGGCCATGTAATGTCCTGTATATGAGGACTCCCTTTCCCCAGAATCCTTTTTGGAAACCCTGATTCTTGTTTTGCTATTAGGAACATGTCTGGTAGATATTGTGACAGAGGAACCGTGTAAAAGAGGTTTTTTATTTCTTCTTCACTACAGATCATGTACATTCTGCATATGAGGACTGCTATTACCTATGTTCCAGCTTCTAAACCCTGATACTTGTGTAACCCACTGCAGATGGCCTGTTCATTTTAAGGACTGAGGACTGCTATAACCCCGATTCTTTTTCACCCTTGGCAAGGGGCTGTATATTTTCCTGTATATTAGGACTCTCTTTAAATACATCCTGCTTCGAAATACTGATGCTTTTTATAACTGTGCAAGATGCTCTGCAAATTTTTGGAATTGAGTGCTCGTGTAACCCAGATTCCTTAGTCTTTCTTAGCAAAATGTCATGTAGTTGCCTGCAAATAAGAACTCCATTTTCCAGATTCATGCTCGAAAACACCATGATTCGTGTTTAGCCCATAGCAAGATGACCTTAAGCTTTCTTGGGATTGAGGACCCGAGTAACGCAGATTCCTTTTCTTACTTAGCAATAGGCAGTGAAGTTTCCTTTATGTGAGGACTCCCATTACCCAGAGTCCCACTGCAAAAACCTGATTCGTGGTTAAGTCTTAGGAAGACGGCCTGTAGTTTTTGGGATTGAGGACACATATAAGGAAGATTCCTTATACTTCCTTAGCAATATGTCGTGTAGTTTCCTGTATATTACGACCTCCAACACCCAGCTTCCTGCTTCACTCTGCAGGATGCCGAGACAGTTTCTGGTGACCGAGAATTCCAGTTTTTGGATATCAATAGAAAGAGATTCATAATGTTCTTTGGGAACAGGAATCCAAGATTCCTGGTTTCCCTTTACAAGACCTCCCCAAAATGTGGAATACTTGAAACCCAAAACCCAAATTTCTACCTGCCCACCCTCAAGAATTTTCTGTACTTTGAGGTGACCTGAATCGAGAAATTTCGTACCAATATACCTTTTGATTCTGGGGAATAGGATTATGTTCGTAGATGGTACCAGGAATCAAAAGAATTTCTAGAGCCAAATCCTTGATTACAATTAAAAAGAGGACCAGAAAGATCCTGAGGATCTGTAATGACAGATTTAGCTTATCCACGGAGCAAGTAGCTCTGAAAATGTAGGGACCCAGAAGCCCAGATTGCTGATTAAACCTTATCAAGGGGCCCTGTAGATTCCGGAAAATGAGCACCCCTAGAACCGGTTTTCCTTTCAATTCTCAGTAAGACGCCCTAATTTTTCCTGTCGATTTGTATTCCATGTTCAGTATATCAAAAGAGAGATCCCCAGAAGTTTCCTATGTTCGTGGATTCCATGATTCCTGGTTACCATTAAAAGTATGTAGTAAACGTTTGGCAAGTACAAACCCTTGTCTCTTCTCAAAATAAACAGAGACATGGAAGGGGAAGGATTACAGGGTTCACCTTAAGACCAGAGTTACATGCAAATATGGCAAGAAGATACTTTTTGTACTGGAATCTGGCCTTCGTTTTTCTGAGGAACCTAACGGAAATGGAATGCCCAATACCATTTACAACTTTTACGAGGACCAGAATGTTGCTGGAGTCCTGAAATGACCGATTCATAATATCTGAAATCTAAATTGCTGAGAAACATTTGGGGAGCTCGAAGATCTGTTTCTTGTTTGTCCCATAGCAGACAACCTGGAAATTATTTGGATTGAGGGCCCGTACAACAATGATTCTTTATTCGTACTTAGTTGGAGGTCATGTAGTGTACTGTGTGTGAGGACTCTCTTTCCTTGATTCCTTTTTCGAAGCCTGATCCTTGTTTAGGCCTTAGTAAGAAGTCATGCAGATTATTTGATAGAGGAACCGTGGAAAACAGATTTCTTCTCTTTTATTAGCAAGAAGCCGTGTAGTTTCTTGTATATGAGAATTGCTATTACCCACATTCATGCCTCGAATCCCTGATTTTTCTTTAGCAGTCAGCAAGATGCCCTGTAGGTTTACAGGACTGAGTACTCGTATAACCCAGAATCCTTATTTTTAGCAACAGCCGTGCAATTACCTGTGTATGAGTACTCCTGTTCACAGATACATGCGTCGAAAACTTGATTCTTGTTTAGATCTTAGGAAGACGCCGTAAAATTTTTTGGAGATTGGAAAACATGGCACCCACATTCGTTACTCTTTCTTAGTAAAAGTCAGTGCATTTGTCTGTATATGAGCATTTCATTTCCCTAGTTTATGCTTCAAAAACCCAAATTTGTTTTTAGCCCTTAGCCAGAAAACCTGATGTTTTGTTGGGATGGAGGACACGTGTAAACCAGATTTCTTATTCTCCTTTAGCAATAGACAGTGCAATTTCCCGTATATGAGGACTCCCATTACCCAGATTCCTACTCCCAAAACCTTAATGGTGGTTATCTCTTAGCAAGATGGTCTGTATGTTTTTGGGATGGAGACCTCGTGTAACCAAGATTCCTTACTCTTTCATAGTAACAGGTCGTGTAGTGTTCTGTATATGAGAACTCCCATTACGGAAATTCCTGCTTCATTCCCAGGAAGATGTCAAGATATTTCCTGGAGACCTAGTATTTCAGTTGCTTGGATAACAAGAGAAAGACTCCCATAACGTTCTTGAGGAATTTGTACCCAAGATTCCTGGTCCCTTTTCAAAAGACACACTAAAAGGTGGCGACACAGAAGCCCAGATTGCTGATTAAACCTTATCAAGAGACTTTGTAGTTTTAGGCGATTGAGAAGTCCAAGAACTGGATTTCCCTTCCGTTCTCAGCAGGATGCCCTGAATTTCCCTGTACTTCTGGAATCCAATACTCTGTGTACAAAAATGCAGATGCCCAGATGTTTCCTTGGGACATGGAATCCATGGATCCTGGTTACATTTTAATAATTCGTACTAAATATTTGACAACTGCAAAACCCTCGGCCCCTCTACAAATAAAGTACAAATGGAAATTTAAGGATTACTAAGTTCATCTTAAGACCAAAGTTACATCCAAATACGGCAATATGATACTTTATTTCCAGGAATCTGGCCTTAATTGTCCCGAGGAACTTAAGGGATTGGTACTACCAGATACCCGATTACAGCTCCCAAGAGGACCTGAATGTTGCTGGAGTCCTGAAAAGACTGATTCATAATATCCACAAGCCAAATATCTCTAAAACATGAGACGAGCTCGAAGTCTTGATTCTTGTTTATACTGCACCAAGACATCCTGAGAATTTTTCGGATTGTGTACCAGTGTATCACAGATTCCTTATTCTTCTTTATGGAGGGGCCATGTAATGTCCTGTAATTGAGGACTCCCTTTCCCAAGAATTCTGTTTGGAAACCCTGAATTTTGTTTTGCCATTAGCAACATGTCATGTAGATATTGTGAAAGAGGAGCCATGTAAAAGAGGTTTCTTAGTTCTCCTTAGCTAGAGATCATGTAGATTCTGCATATGAGTACTGCTATTACCTATCTTCCAGCTTCTAAACCCTGATTCTTGTTTAGCCCACAACACATGGCCTGTTGATTTTAAGGACTGTGGACTGCTATAACCCCGATTCTTTTTCACCCTTGGCAAGGGACTGTGTATTTTCCTGTGTATTAGGACTCTCATTAGATACAGCCTGCTTCGAAACTCTGATGCTTTTTATAACTTTCCAAGATGCTCAGTAAATTTTTGGGATGGAGGGCTCGTGTAACCCAAAGTCCTTATTCTTTATTAGCAAATGGTCAAGTAGTTGCCCGTAAATAAGGACTCCATTTTACAGATTAATTATCGAAAACACCATGATTCGTGTTTAGCCCATAGCAAGATGACTTAAGCTTTTTTGGAATTCAGGATATGAGTAACGCAGATTCCTTATTTTTACTTAGCAATAGGCAGTGAAGTTTCCTTTATGTGAGTACTCCCATTACCCAAATTCCTACTTCAAAAACCTAATTCAGGGTTACGTCTTAGGAAGACGGCCTGTAGTTTTTCGGATTGAGGACTCATATAAGGAAGATTCCTTATACTTCCTTAGCAATATGACGTGTGGTTTCCTGTATATGACGACCTCCATTACCCAGCTTCCTGCTTCACTCTGCAGGATGCCGAGACAGTTCCTGGTGACTGTGATTTCCAGTTTTTTGAATATTGAAAGAAACACCTCCATAAAGTTCTTTGGGAACTGGAATCCAAGATTCTTTGTTCCCCTTCACAAGATCTCCCCAAAATGTGGAATATTCCAAACTCAAAACCCCAATTCCTACCTGCCCACCCACAAGAATTTTCTGTACTTTGAGGTCACCTGAATTGAGGAATTTTGTACCAATATACTTTTTGACTCTGGGGAATATGATTAAGGTCGTAGATGGTCCCAGGAAACAAAAGGATTTCTAGGGCCAAATTTTTGATTAAAAATAACAAGAGGACCAGAAACATCCTGAGGATCTGTAATGACAGATTTAGCGTATCCACGTAGTAATTAGCTCTGAAAATGTAGGAACCCAGAAGCCCAGATTCCTGATTAAATCTTATAAAGAGACTTTGTAGATTTAGGCGATTGAGATCTCCAAGAACCGGATTCCCTTTCCGTTCTCAGCAAGTCGCCCTGAATTTCCCTGTCCATGTGGATTCCAAAATTCTGTGTACAAAAATGCAGATGTCTAGATGTTTCCTAGGGACGTAGAATCCATGGAATCTGGTTACATTTTAATAATTCCTACTAAATATTTGGCAACTGCAAAACCCTCGGTCCCTCTCCAAATAAAGTACAAACGGAAATTTAAGGATTACCAAGTTCATGTTAAGACCAAAGTTACATCCAAATAAAGCAAGATGATACTTTTTTCTGGGAAAGTGACATTAATTTTACCGAGGAACCTAATGGTCTTGTACTACCAGATATCTGATTACAACTCTCAAGAGGACCAGAATGTTGCTAAAATGCTGAAATGACTGATTCAAAATACCCACAAACCAAATATCTCCGAAACATGAGACGAGCTCAAAACCTTGATTCTTGTTCATACCGCAGGAAGACACCCTGAGAATTTTTCAGATTGTGGACTCGTGTATCACAGATTCCTTATTCTTGTTTACCAAGGGGCCATGTAATGTCCGATATATGAGGACTCCCGTTCCCCAGAATCCTGTTTGGAAACGCTGATTCCTGTTTTGCCATTAGCAAAATGTCATGTAGATATTGTGACGGAGGAACCGTGTAAAAGAGGTTTCTTAGTTCTTCTTAGCTAGAGATCATGTAGCTTCTGCATATGAGGACTGCTATTACCTATGTTCTAGCTTCTGAATCCTGATTCTTTTTTAGCCCACAACAGAGGGCTTGTTGATTTTAAGAACAGAGGAGTGCAATAACCCTGATTATTTTGCTTCCTTGGCAAGGGGCTGTGTATTTACCTGTATATTAGGACTCTCAATAGATACATCCTGTTTCGAAACTTTGATCCTTTTTAGAACATTCCAAGATGCTCTGTAGATTTTTGGGATTGAGGACTCGTATAACCCAGATTCCTTATTCTTTCTTAGCAAAAGTTCATGTAGTTGCCTGTAAA
>NW_007259023.1:0-783 GCF_000164805.1 Carlito syrichta | reverse complement strand
TGGGGAGATCAAAGATCTGTTTCTTGTTTGTCCCATAGCAGACAACCTGGGAATTTTTTGTGCTGAGGGCGCGTACCACAATGATTCTTTATTCGTACTAAGTTGGAGGCCATGGTGTGTCCTGTATGTGAGGACTCTCTTTCCCTTGATTCCTATTGCGAAACCCTGATTCTTGTTTAACCCTTAGTAAGAAGTCATGTAGATTTTCTGATAGAGGAACCGTGGAAAACGGATTTCTTCTCTTTTATTAGCCCGAGGCCATGTAGTTTCCTGTATATGAGGATTGCTATTACTCACATTCATGCCTTGAAACCCTCATTCTTCTTTAGCCATCAGCAAGATGCCCTGTAGATTTTCAGGACTGATGACTCGTAGAACTCAGATTCCTTATTTTTAGGAACAGCTGTGCAGTTACCTGTATATGAGTACTTCTGTTCATAGATACATGCGTCGAAAGCTTGATTCTTCTTTAGATCTTAGGAAGACGCCGTATACCTTTTAGAGATTGAGAAAGCATGTCACTCACTTTCCTTAATCTTTCTTAGTAAAAGTCAGTGCATTTGCCTGTATATGAGGATTTCATTTCCCTAATTTATGCATTAAAAACGTAAATTCGTGTTTAGCCCTTAGGAAGAAACCCTGAAGTTTTATTGTGATGGAGGACACGTGTAAACCAGATTCCTTATTCTCCTTTGGAAATAGACAGTAAAGTTTCCTGTATATTATGAATCCCATTATCCAGATTCCTACTCCCAAAACCTGAATGATGGCTATCTTTTAGCA
>NW_007259022.1:7608-8642 GCF_000164805.1 Carlito syrichta | reverse complement strand
TCACTGTGGTTAAACCAGGAAATAATGATAGGAAGTATGTAAGCCTGTTCAATATAGTACCGTTACCATAGTTAATGAGAGACAATATTGTTTCATTTTTCTGTTTGTTTCTCAGATTTCTGTGTACTTTTTATAACTTGTGGATCCTGCTTTAGTTTGTTCAGTATCAGTGATGAATTTCTGTCTGGATCACTTTATGATTAATAGGCCATATGTGGTTATGGACTCTAGTTAAATTTGGGAGAGGGCTTTAAAGACAAATAAGATGTGAACCAGCCTTTAATTTTTTTTGTTTTTTGAGTCAAAAATCTCACTCTGTTTTGTCACCCATTCTGGAGAGCAGTGGCACGATCATGGCTCACTGAAACCTCTGTCTTCTGTGTTTAGATGATCCTTCCACCTCAACTTCCTGAGCAGCTGAGACTACAGGCGCATGTCACCACGCCAGGCTAATTTTTTGATTTTTGTAGAGATGAGGTCCTACATGTTGCCTAGTTTGGCCTTGAACTCTTAGGTTCAAGCAATTCTCTTGCCTAGGCCTCCCAAAGGGTATAATTCCTAAGTGACTGACTCATTTAAGAATTACATCCTTGGCTTTTTTTCAGCATGGTGCTCTAAATTTAGAGGGGTGACATAGATAATCTCATAGGGTAATGTTAGTGAAGTCAGTTTCTTAGCCTTATTGCATGGTATTCTAAAACTTTTTTTTTTTTGGAGATGAGGTTTTTCTAAGTTGCCCAGGCTGTTCTCATGCCCATGGGCTCAGGCAATCCTTTCACTCGCCTCAAAACTTTTTTTTTAATTGCTGCCTTTTCAAGACTATAAAACTAATGCATATCCATTTTAGAAAACTGAGAAAATAAAAAAGTATAAAGAAGAAAGAACTTTCATCTACAATTATGGCACTCAGGATCCTTAACAGTATTTTATTATGTTTTCATCTTGTCTTTTTTTCTATACATATGCAGATACATTATATATACTTTTGAATCTCATGTTCTCCATTTGCAAACAATATTCTACTTCATAATATT
>NW_007259022.1:4932-6722 GCF_000164805.1 Carlito syrichta | reverse complement strand
AAATAGAAAATTTTCTTTTGAGATAGGATCTACTCCGTCACCCCAGGTTGGAGTGCAGTGACACAATCAAGGCTCACCGCAGCCTGGACCTCCTGGGCTCAGGTGATCCTTCCCCTTCAGCCTCCTGTGTAGCTGGAAGTACAGGCATGTACCCACATAACTGGCTAATTTTTTGATTTTTTTGTAGAGACAAGGTCTTGCTGTGTTTCCCAGGCTGGTCTTGAACTCCTGGGCTTAAGCAATCCTCCTGCTTTAGCCTCCCAAAGTCCTGGAATGACCTATGTGAGCCATCACACTGGCCTTGGTGGATACTTGAAAATTAAGAAGTTTAAAAATATACTGAAAAATGTAAAAACTAACTTTTCAAAAGTTCAGTTTATCATTATTATTTGTAACGTTCTTTAAATTTTCATTCATGGTTTTGTTTTATATTTTCTCCTTGGGAGAAATTTTGAATTAAGTTGGATGCCATTTTAAAATTTTTATTTTTTGATATTTTTACTAGCTGACAGTTAAAACTATTTTAAGTTTTCCTCTTTAAAAAAACTTTATTTATTTATTTTTTTGAGTAGGAGTCTCACTGTCACCTAGGCTGGAGTGCAGTGGCACGCTCACGGCTACCCCAGCGTTGAACTGCTGGGCTCTGGCGATCCTTCCGCCTCAGCCTTCCAAGTAGCCAGAACTACAGGCGCGTGCTACCACACTAAGGTAATTTTTTATTTATTGTAGAGATGAGGTCTCGCCATGTTGCCCGGGCTGTTCTCGAGCCTGCGTGCTCAGGCAATCCACTCGCCTTGGCCTCCCAAAGTGCTGGGATTACAGACTGAGCCACCAAGCCCTGCCTAAGTTTTCCTTTTATCATACATTGTAGTCTACATGTTTTACTCAAAGAGAAATTCTTTAGGAATAAATCTCTTGTCATCATCATAGCAAATAATAGCGATAAACGTAATAGTGAAAACACTAAGCCGGGCTCGGTGGCTCAGCCTGTAATCCCGCACCTTTGGGAGGCTGAGGTGAGTGGATTGCCTGAGCCCGTGGGTTCGAGACCTGCCTGGGCAGCGAGACCTCATCTCTACAGTAAATCACAAAATCAGCCGGGCGTGGTAGCACATGCCTGTAATTCCGGCTACTCGGAAGGCTGAGGCGAAAGGATCGCTGGAGTCCAGCAGGCGAGGCTGCGGTGGTCGGGAGCGGCCACTGTACTCTAGTCTGGGTGACTGAGTGAGACTCCAACTCAAAAAAAAACAAAACAAAAACACTAAGTTCCAGGAGTTATTTAGCTGTTTTACTCCTATTCACTTACTTTAAACTTAAACAGGTTTTTGTGGTAAGTACTGTCTTGCAAATAGGGCAGCTGAGGCTGAGAGTAGATAAGGAGTTTGGCCAAGGCCATACAACTAGTATGTGTGTGTATATGAAGAGCTTGTTGAATTTTCCTTGTTGCTTTGACCGTATTTTTAAAGATGAGAAGAACATGTAGTGATTAAAACCAAGTAAACTCTTGATTGTTTTTGTTTGTTTCACATTGCCTTGAAAAACGTTTGTTATTCTTTAATAAAACTTGTAACTTCACGATGCATTGTCGCATAATAAAGTTACCTTTTCTTCAGTTGTATAATTTCCTGTTTTGTTTTGTTTTGAGTAGGAGGCTCTATCTCCGAGGCTGCAGTGCAGTGGTATACTCACTGCCACCGCAGCATCAACCTGATCCTTCCACCTCAGCCCTCCAAGTAGCTGGAACCACAGATGTGTGCCACCACACCCAGCTAATGTTTTTATTTTTGTAG
>NW_007259022.1:0-4554 GCF_000164805.1 Carlito syrichta | reverse complement strand
CCTGCGGATTCGAGACCCGCCTGGGCAACTTGGCGAGACCTCATCTCTACAATAAATAAAAAATTAGCCGGGTGTGGTAACGTGCACCTGTAGTTCCAGCTACTTGGAAGTCTGAGGCAGAAGGATCGCCGGAGCCCAGCAGGTCGAGGCTGCGGTGGCCGGGAGCTGCTGCGCACTCCAGTCTGCGTGACAGAGTGAGACTCCAACTCAGAAAAAAAAACAAAAAAGAAAGTAGATGAGGCTTAGATCAGTATACCCAACTCGAGCCCATCAAGTGTCAGGATGTCATAGTTACAGCCCGTGTCCTTTTAAGAATGTTACCTGCTGTGGAGGAAAACGCATTGAAAAATAGAATGATCCTTTTTTCTCACGGTGGTAGAATAGTATTTCAGAACGAGGTTTCCTTGTTTGTCATCCAGCAGGTAGAGTGTCACCCCGAGGATCAGAAACTCCAGTGACTTTGAGCCAAGCACTTAACTATTTCATGCCCTGCTGTTTTCATTTGTAACTTAGTGAAGAATCTGTATGTCTCCTTCCTCCTCAGAATTTGAGTTGACTGTTTATTTAGAAAGCTTGCTTAATACCTGTTCCCTCTAAAGTAGATGCTAACTAATACTTTGTCTCTGATTGCTTTTCTGATAGGGAGAATAATGTTTGTGACATAAATTCAGTGCGTGGCTTGTTGGCCACAGGAACAACAGAGGTACACAGATATTGACTTTATTTTTTAGACTATTTGTTTTATACCTGGTAATGAATGGAGTTTTAATTTAAATACAGTTGCTTGGGTCCTTAGAGCAGGATGAGAATGAGGTGTTAGCCTCTGGCTTGATTTTTGTATGGAACATTTATCCTTCCACACAAAGACCTGGCTCTTGCACTGCCATGCACTGTGTCCATTGTGCATCAGATTTGCCAGATGTTTATACTGATCTCAGAACTAGATATGAAAGTGCGAGTGCCTGAGCACAGCCCACTGTCACTCCTGGATGGAAAGCCCCAGGCGAATCCTACAGACAGCCACGATTGTTCTTGATGGGGGCAGTATGTCATGGAGTTTCAGTGTGCACACTTATGAGGTAGTTTTATGACTGAATCAGTTACTTTCCCTGAGGCTTAGTTTTCTCATACTGAAGTGGAGATAATAATGCTTACCTAGCCAACTTTATAGACATGTGGTGAGAAGCACATGAAATAACCTATATGAAAACAGCATACACTATAAAGGTATAGAGAATAATGCTTTGAACATCCTGTGTAGTAGCATTCAGTACATTGTAAATTACATACACAGAATTTTCCTTTTAAGCTACAATTGACCTTTGAGTCCTTCACGATTGTCAAGAATTTTTCTAGATTTGCATTTTTTACTTACAGCAATCATAAATACTCATAGTAAAAAAAATGCAAATATGTCAGAAATAATAAAAGCATCCTTTTGTACCGTCTGGTCACCACATTCTGTACCCCAGAGGTAACTCTTAATGGTTTATAGTAGTATCCTGTCAGGTTTTTTTCCCCAAGTACTGTATGCAATTATGTATATGTGTACATACATATTTTTAAAGTTTTTTACAAAAATGAAATTATATCCTACTATAGGTCTCCATTTGCTTTTTATTTTTACTTTTTGAGTTGGAGTCTCACTGTCGCCCAGGCTGGGGTGCAGTGGCACCTCACGGCCACCACAGTCTCGACCTGCTGGGCTGAGGTGATTCTTCTGCCTCAGCCTTCCAAATAGCTGGAGCTACAGGTAGTGTGCCACCACACCCAGCTAATTTTTTTTAAAAATTTATTTTAGAGATAAGGTCTCACCAAGTTGCCCAGGCTGGTGTCAAATCCCTTGAGTCAATCGTCTTACCTTGGCCTCCCAAAGTGCTGGGATGACCGGCGTGAGCCACTGCACCTGGCCTTAGTAGCTGTTTTAAGACTAGCCCTGGCATGTTGGTATGTACCTGTAGCCTAAGCTACTAGGGAGGCTGAGGTGGAAGAATCGCCTGAGCCCAGGAGATCAAGGCTGCTGAGAGCTGTGATAATGTCATTGCTCCAGCCTGGGTGACAGAGTGAGATCCAGACTCAAAAAAAAAGAAAAAAAAAGACCAGTCTTGGGACACGTTGAGAGGGGAGTTGGTTGGGCTGCCCAAAGGCCGAGCTTCCTGAAATTCCTTGTTTTTGTTTTTGTATTTTTGTTTTTTTGAGTCGGAGTCTCACTCTGTTACCCAGGCTGGAGTGTCGTGGTATGCTACTCATGGTCACTGCAGCCTCAAACTGCTTGGCTCTGGCGATCCTTCCGCCTCAGCCTTTCAAGTAGCCAGACCTACAGACGCATGCCAACATACCCGACTCATTTTTTTATTTATTGTAGAGATGAGTTCTCGCCAAGTTGTCCAGGCTGGTCTCAAACCCGTGGGCTCAGGCAGTCCTCTCACCTTGACCTTCCAAAGTGCTGGGATTATAAGCATAAGCCACCATGCCTGGCCTCCTTGGTTAATGAGGGCTGGCAATTTGATCAGCATATTTAGATCAGATTTTTAAAAATTATTTTATATGAATTCTGATATGTAGACTAAATTTTGGGTTCTTCTATGACAGTTGTAATATTGTCAAACTCAGTACTTGCATTTGTGCTTTTTGAAGTGCATAAGTGGAAATTTTGCAATAGAAGTATTCATATTTAGGTAATGGAAAGTCTTGCCTGGGCTGGTCTTGAACCCATGGACTCAGGCAGTCTATTCGCCTCGGCCTGCCAAATGCTGGAATTATAGGCTGGACCACCAAGCCCGGCCTGCAATATACATATGTGTAATAATATTGAAAGATTAATGAAATCAAAGCTTCCTGTATATTTTTTAAGATTTTGCTTTTAAGGTAGTTAATATATTAAACAATTAAAAAAACTTTGTATAGCCAGGCATGGTGGCTCATGCTGGAATCCCAACACTTTGGGAGACCAAGGTGGGAGAATCAGTTGAGTTCAGGAGTTCGACAGCCTGGGCAATGGAGCAAGACCTTGTCTCTTCAACAAATTAAAAAAAATTAACTGGGCATGGTGGCAGATGCCTGTACTCCCAAATTCTCGAGAGGCTGAGGTGGGAGGATCACGTGAGCCCAAGAGGTGGAGGCTTCAGTGAGCCATGATTGCGCAACCGCACCCTAGCCTGAATGACAGAGTGAGACACTCTCTCAAAAAAAGTAAGCAAGTAAAAATAGATCCTTGTGTATTTTTTATCGTTACAAAATCAAAGGACAGATGAGAATATAAAGTAATAAGTATATTTCCCTTCTGTTCTGCTCCACTCCTGTTTCCACTGTGAATGATTTGTTCTCTGTTCTCTCAGAGGTTTCTCTGTTTGCACAAACTTTTTTTTTAACACAAATGTTATAATATTTTTTAAAAGTTGGGTTTTTTTGTGGACATAATTCTAGTGCATGCATATCTGCATCATTCTTTATGATGGCTAATGTTCTGTTAAGTGGATATGCTATAGTTACCCCCTTGTTCTTTTTTTTTGGTGGTTCTTTATTATTTTTACTTTTTTTTTTTTTTTTTTGGAAATGGTTGCTCGGTATGTTGCCTAGGCTGGCTTGAATTTTTGGCCTCAAGTGATCCTTTGGCCTCAGCCTCCCAAAGTGCTGGAATTACAGGCATGAGCTGTGAAGCCCTATTGTTTGTTCGTTTTAAAAAATTTCCTCCAACTTTTTATTTTTAAAAAATTTGCATCTTTGGAAAAGTTCAGTAGGTCATTTGTGTATATTTTGTAAGTTTTCCTTCTTTATTTCTTATTTAAAAAGATATGTATGTGTACATTAAAAATATGTTTTTTAGGAGGCTGGGTGCGGTGGCTCATGCCTATAATCCCAGCACTTTGGGAGGCTGAGGTGAGAGGATTGCCTGAGCCCACGGGTTCGAGATCAGCCTGGGCAACTTGGTGAGACCTCATCTCTACAAGAAAGCAAAATATTAGGCGGGCATGGTGGTGCGCGCCTGTAGTTCCAGCTACTTGGAAGGCTGAAGCGGAAGGATCTCCTGAGCACAGCAGGTCGAGTTTGCAGTGACCGGGAGCGTGCCACTGCACGCCAGCCTAGGTGACAGAGTGAGACGGCAACTCAAAAAAAAAAATGTGTTTTTTAAACCATTTGAAAATAAGTTGCAGACATTATGACAAAGATATTTCATCCTAAATACTTCTAAGTGGATTTCTTAAAACCAAGGACTTTCTCTTATAAAATTATAATACCCTAAAGTTGCTATGAAACAATATTGATACAATAATATTATATACAAAATGCTTGACATTGATACAATAGTTATTTAAATTTTAAAACTTTCCAAGTTATTGCAAAAGATCTTTTTGTTTTTGAGTCAAAATCTCACTCTGTCGCCCCGGCTGGAATGCAGTGGCACACTCATGGCCACTGCAGCCTCGACCTGCTGGGTTCAGGTAATTGTACCACCTCAGCCTCCCAAGTAGCTGGAACTACAGGCACGTGCCACTACACTGGGCTAATTTTTTTGATTTATTGTAGAGTCAAGGTATTGCCAGTTTGCCCAGG
>NW_007259021.1:4942-6149 GCF_000164805.1 Carlito syrichta | reverse complement strand
AGTTGTAACGAGTATCAGGCACTCCATGTCCGTTAGGTTCCTCAGAGCAAAAAAGGCCATGTTTCAGGACAAAAGGAATCTTCTTGCCATATTTGGATGTAACTCTGGCCTTAAGGTGAAACCTGTAATCTTTCCCCTTCCGTGTCTCTTTTTATTTTGAGAGGGGACAAGGGTTTAGCAGTTTCCAAATGTTTGGTATGTGTTTTTAAATTTAAAGTGGAAACATTTATTCCACATCCCTAGCAAACTTCTGGGCATCTGTCTTTTGTATACAGAGGTTGGAATCCACATCGACAGGGAAAATCAGGGCATCTTGATGATGACGAAAAGAACATCCAGTTCTATGAGTTCTCATCCGAAATCTCCATGGCCTCTTGATAAGGTTTAATCAGCAATCTGGGCTTCTGGTTCCCTACATATTTCAGAACTACTTGCTCCGTGGATACGCTAAATCTGTCAGTACAGATCCACAGGAACATTCTGGTCCTCTTCTTAGTTGTAATTCTGGATCTGGTCCTAGAAATCCTTTTGTGTCCTAGGAAAATCTATGACCAAAATCATGCTCCCCAGAATCAAAAGGCATATTGGCACAAAATCCCTCGATTCAGGTGAAACAGGAATGAAACAGGAATTTCAGTAATGGGAGTCCTCATATACAGAACACTACAAGACCTGTTGCTACGGAAGTATAAGGAATCTTGGTTACACGAGGCCTCCATCCCAAGAACCTACAGACCGTCTTGCTAAGAGATAACCACCATTCAGGATTTGGGAGTAGGAATCTGGAAAGAAGTCCTTCACATACAGGAAACTGCACTGTGTATTGCTAAAGGAGAATAAGGAATCTAGTTTACAAGTGTTCTCCATCCCAATAAATCTACAGGGTTTCTTGCTAAGGGCTAAACACGAATTTGGTTTCTTGAAGCATAAACTAGGGAAATGAAATCCTCATATACAGGCAAATGTAATGACATTTCCTACGAAAGAATAAGGAAAGTGGGTGACATGCTTTCTCAATCTACAAAAATGTATAAGGCGTCATCCTGAGATCTAAACAAGAATCAAGCTTTCGACGCATGTATCTGTGTACAGGAGTACTCATATACAGGTAACTGCGCGGCTGTTAATAAAAATAAGGAATCCGGGTTATACAAGGCCTCAGTCCTGAAAACATACAGGGCATCTTGCTGATGGCTAAAGAAGAATG
>NW_007259021.1:0-4219 GCF_000164805.1 Carlito syrichta | reverse complement strand
GTTTTGCACTTGCCAAATGTTTACTAAGTACTTTTAACGGTAACGAGGAATCATGGAATGCACGAACCTAGGAAAGTTCTGTGCATATGTCTTTTGATATACTGAATTTGGAATCGAAATCGACAGGAAAAATGAGGGCATCTTACTGAGAATAAAAAGGAAATCCCGTTCTAGGAGTTCTTATTTTCCGGAAAATACAGGGCCTCTTGATAAGGTTTTATCAGCAATCTGGAATTCTGGGTCCCTACATTTTCAGTGCTACTTGCTCCATGGATACGCTAAATCTGTCATTACAGATGCTCAGGATCTTTCTGGTCCCCTTGTTAGTTATAATCATGGATATGGCCCTAGAAATCCTTCTGTTTCCTGGGACCATCTACGACCATAATCATATTACCCGGAATCAAAAGGTATATTTATACAAAATTCCTCGATTCAGGTGACCTCAAAGTACAGAAAATTCTTGTGGAGGGCAGGTAGGAATTGGGATTTTGCATTTGGAATATTCCACATTTTGGGGAGGTCTTGTGAAGGGGAACCAGAAATCATGGATTCCAGTTCCCAAAGAACATTATAGAATTTTTTCTCTGGATATCCAAAAAACTGGAATTCTCAGTAACCAGGAACTGTCTCGGCATCCTACAGAATGAAGCAGGAAGCTGGGTAATGAAAGTCATCATATACAGGAAACTACACGTCATATTGCTAAGGAAGTATCAGGAATCTTCTTTATATGAGTTCTCAATCCCAAAAAGTAAAGGCCATCTTCCTAAGACGTAATCACGGATCAGGTTTTTGTAGTAGGAATCTGGGTAATGTGAGTCCTCACATACAGGAAAATTCACTGCCTATTGCTAATTAAGAATAAGCAATCTGCGTTACTCAGGTCCTCAATCCCAAAAAAGCTTAAGGTCATCTTGCTATGGGCTGAAAACGAATCATGGTGTTTTCGAGAATGAATCTGGAAAATGGCATAATTATTTACAGGCAACTACATGACCTTTTGCTAAGAAAGAATAAGGAATCTGGGTTACAGGAGTCCTCAATCCCATAAATGTACAGAGCATCTTGGAAAGTTCTAAAATGTATCAGAGTTTAGAAACAGGATTTATCTAATGAGAGTCCTAATATACTGGAAAATACATAGCCCCTTGCCAAGGAACAAAAAGAATCAGGGTTATAGCTGTCCTCAGTCCTTAAAATCAACAGGCCATCTTCTGTGGGATAAACAAGAATCAGGGTTTAGAAGCTGGAACATAGGTAATAGCAGTCCTCATATGCAGAATCTACATGATCTCTAGCTAAGGAGAACTAAGAGACATCTTTTACATGGTTCCTCTATCAAAATATCTACATGACATCTTGAAAATGGCAAAACAAGAATCAGGGTTTCCAAACAGGATTCCGGGGAACGGGAGTCCTCATATACAGGACATTACACAGCCCCTTGTTAAAGAAGAATAAGGAATCTCTTATACACTAGTCCACAAACCGAAAAATTCTCAGGGTGTCTTGCGGTATAAACATCAATCAAGGCTTCAAGCTCGTCTCTTGTTTCGGAGAAATTTGGCTTGTGGGTATTAAGAATCAGTCATTTCAGGACTCCAGCAACATTCTGGTCCGCTTGACAGTTGTTAGGGTGTCTGGTAGTACAAGTCCTTTAGGTTTCTCAGGACTCTTAAGGCCATTTTTCTGGAAAAAAGTATCATCTTGCTGTACTTGGATGTAACTTTGGTCTTATCATAAACTTGATAATCCTTAAATTTCAGTTTGTACTTTATTTGTAGAGGGACTGAGGGTTTTGGAGTGGCCAAATATTTAGTACGAAATTATTGTTTGTTTGTTTTTTTGAGTTGGAGTCTCACGCTGTCACCCCGACTGGATTGCAGTGGCCACTTCCGGCTACCTCAGTCTCGAGCTGCTGGGCTCCAGCGATCCTTCTGCCTCAGCCTTCCAAGTAGCCGGAATTACAGGCATGTGCTACCACAACCGGCTGATTTTTTGGTTTATTGTGCAGATGAGGTCTCGCTGCCCAGGCGGATCTCAAACCGCGGGCTCAGGCAATCCACTCACCTCAGTCTCCCAAAGGTGCGGGATTAAAGGCTGAGCCACCGAGCCCGACTTAGTGTGAATTATTAAAATGTAACTAGGATCCATGGATTCCACGTCCCTATGAAACATCTGGGCATCTGCATTTTTGTACACAGAGCTTTGGAATCAACATGGATGGGGAAATTCAAGGCTTCTTGCTGAGAACGGAAAGGGAATCCGGTTATTGGAGTTCTCAATCGCCTAAATTTACAAAGTCTCTTGATAAGGTTTAATCAGCAATCTGGCCTTCTACATCGCCACATTTTTAGTGTGTCTTTTGAAAAGGGACTAGGAATCTTGGGATCCAATTCCTCAAGAACTTTATGGGAGTCTTTCTCTTGATATCTAAGCAACTGGAATTCCAGTTCACCAGGAGATATCTTGGTGTCTTGCTGAGAATGAAGCAGTAATTTCAGTAATGGGAGTCCTCATATAGAGAACACTACACGACCAGTTGCTACAGAAGTATAACGATTGTTGGTTCCACGAGGCCTCCATCCCAAAAACTACAGACAGTCTTGCTAAGAGATAACACCCATTCAGTTTTGGGAGTACTAATCTGGATAATGGGAGTCCAAAAATACAGGAAACTGCACTGGCTATTGCTAAAGGAGAATAAGCAATCTGGTTTACCTGTGTCCTCCATCCCAATAAAACTCCATGGATTCTTGCTAAGGGGTAAACACGAATTTGGGTTTTTGAAGCATAAACTAGGGAAATGAAATCCTCATATACAGGCAAATGCACTGACTTTCAATAAGAAAGAATAAGGAATGTGGGTGACATGTTTTCTCAATCTCCAAAAAATATGTGGCATCTTCCTAAGATCTAAACATGAATCAAGCTTTCGACGCATGTATCTTTGAACAGGAGTACTCATATACAGGTAACTGCACGGCTGTTGCTAAAAATAAGGAATCTGGGTTATATGAGTACTCAATCGTGAAAATCTACAGGGCATCTTGCTGATGGCTAAAGAAGAGTCAGGGATTCGAGGCATGAATGTGGGTAATAATAATCCTCATATACAGGAAACTACATGGTCTCTTGCTAATAAAAGAGAAGAAATATATTTTCCACGGTTTCTCTATCAAAAAATCTACATGACTTCTTACTCAAGGCTAAACAAGCATCAGGGTTTCAAAACAGGAATCAAGGGAAAGAGAGTCCTCACATACAGGATACTACATGGCCTCCAACTAAGTACGAATAAAGAATCATTGTTGTACGTGCACTCAATCCAAAGAATTCCCAGGTTGTCTGCTATGGGACAAAGAAGAAACAGATCTTCGAGCTCCCCAAATGTTTCAGTGCAATTTAGCATTCAGATATTATGAATCGGTCATTTCAGTACTCCAGCAACATTCTGGTCCTCTTAAAAGTTGTAAATGGTATTGGGCACTCCAAGTTCCTCAGGTTCCTCCGAATAACTAAGGCCAGATATCAGGACAAAAAGAATCTTCTTGCCATAATTGGATGTAACTCTGGTCTTAAGGTGTACCCTGTAATCCTTCCCCTTCCGTTTCTCTTTTTTTTTTTTTGAGAAGAGAGAAGGATTTTGCACTTGCCAAATGTTTACTACATACTTTTAATGGTAACCAGGAATCATGGAATCCACGAACCTAGGAAAATTCTGGGCATCTGTCTTTGGATATACTGAATTTGGAATCCAAATCGACAGGAAAAATCAGGGCATCTTACTGAGAATTAAAAGGAAATCCGGTTCTAGGTGTTCTCATTTTCCGGAATCTACCGGTCCCCTTGATAAGGTTTAATTAGAAATCTGGGCTTCTGGGTCCCTACATTTTCATAGCTACTTGCTCCATGGATACGCTAAATCTGTCATTACAGATGCTCAGGATATTTCTGGTCCTCTTGTTAGTTGTAATCAAGGATTTGGCCCTAGAAATCCTTTTGTTTCTTGGGACCATCTACGACCATAATCATATTCCCCAGAATGAAAAGGTATATTGGTAAAAAATTCCTCGATTCAGGTGACCTCAAAGTACAGAAAACTCTTGTGGTGAGCAGGTAGGAATTGGTGTTTTGGGTTTGGAATATTCCACATTTTGGGGAGGTCATGTGAAGGGGAACCAGGAATCTTGGATTCCAGTCCCAAAGAACATTA
>NW_007259020.1:30392-70007 GCF_000164805.1 Carlito syrichta | reverse complement strand
TGTTGCTTTTGATTATTTGTTCAGTAAACCAGTTCTTTGTTTCTGTTGATTTTTTTATTGTCCCTACATTACTTAGTTTGTCTCTGCCCTAATCTTTGCAAAAATAGCCTTCTGGATTTCTCACAAAAGGAATTTGCTCATGAGTTGTTCCTGAACAAATGTTTGTGGAGAGAATAGAGGTCCACGGCTCCTACTCTGCATGCTGCTGACTTGTCTTTCCATCAAATGAACATTGAATATTAGAACAACTTTGCAATTTTGAGATAATTCTCACTTGGTCATGGTGTGCTACCCTTTATACATACTGTAAGATTTGATTTTTTAACAATTTATTAATAAAGTTGGCATCCATGTTAATAAAGGAGATTGTTCTGCAGTTTTTTTTTTCCTTACTATATATTTTTTATGATTTGGGATTAGATTATTATTAGTCCCGTAGTACTAGTTAAAATGTATTCCCTTCATTTCAATTTTCTGGAGATTTTATATAGAATTTGTATTGTTTTTTCTTTAAATGTTTAGTAATAGAGTTCAGTGAGTTCATATACACTTGGAATTTTGTTTATGAAGTTTTTAACTTAAATTTTAATATATCAATTTCTTTCAAAATAATGTTATATAAACTTCCTGAAATTTTATAGTTTTTATATTTCAATAAATTTCTCAACCTCATGTAAGCTTTACAATTTATTGCTATAAATTTGTTCATAAGTTACATTGATATATGTAATCCTATATTATCTGTTGTGCCATAACCACTTTCACTTTTGATATAGGTGATATGTATTTATGTGTGTGTGTTTCCAATTGTTCTGGCTAGTTGTCTACTTTTTTTACTTGAAAATTATAAACCAGGTTGGCATTATTTAGATGCATTATTTAAAGTATGTGTTTACATATATTTGGAGATTAGCCAGTGGTCTTTCTGATGTTAATTTCAATATAATTATGATCATACTCTGTATTATTCAAATCTTCTTACTTTTAATAAGAAGTCAAATTTCTCATGACTACTTTAAATTTTAGATTAATGAGACCAATGTTTCATTGTTTACAATATAATCTATATTGATCCATGGTTTGTAAATTCATATGGAATATTGCAGCAAAATCAATTCAATCATGTTGGTTGATAATGTTGTTCAAATTATTTTGTCTGGTTTTCTATTATCTGATTCATTATTGAAGTACTGAAATCCTTCTGAAATCATAAATTTTTCTACATTTCCTAGCAATACAGCTATGTTATGTCTTATATGTTTTGAGCTCTGTTCTGTGCATAAACATTCATATTGTGTACTCTTAATAAATTAACACTTTGATGAGGGGAAAATTACCTTTTTACTCCTGTTAATATACTTTGCCCTGAATATATTTACATATATATAAAGCCATTTCTGCTTTTGTTTGCTTACAGTTAACATTTTATAAATTTCTCCTTCTTTTTTCCTTTATACCTCTGTATGTGTTTAATGAAAATAAAAAGCAAGGCATCTGATAACTTTAGGTTTCACTTATTCATCAAATCTTTTTTATCTGCCTTTTATTTGAGGTGCTTATGTCATTTGCATTTAATGCCATTATTGATAATGTCGAGTTTAGTCCAGCAATTGTTATGTATGCCATATTGTTCCATATGTACATGTTCACATTTTTTCTAATTCTGCATTGTTTTTAGGTTATTTTGAGATATTTTAATGATTCTATATGCATACATCTCAGGTTGTGCACCAGGGCCTTTTTGTATTTCCCTTTGCTGGGGCATGGTGGAGAAATTCCCTCAGAAATACACTGAAATAGTCATAGAATTCATCTCATTTTGTTAAAACTCCCAGAAATTACAGTCCTTCATTGCCTGATTGACAATGCCTTGAAAAGCATTGATTCATATATTTCAACCATTTCTTGGGTGTTTCAGATAGTGGGATACTTCTTGTTAGAAGGTACGTGCATCTCTGTTACTCAGTCCTAATAAGAAACAACATAGAACCTACTCAGAAAAAATTTAGAAAAAGCTACTTAGAATGAACTACTTAGAAATCTAAGTAGCTTAGAAAGATTAACTTTAGCAAGTATAGAACTGCAAGTAAAGAATCTCAAAAGTTATCATATTTTTTAACTCAAAAAGTCCCCTGCCTATTTCTAAATACCCTCAGTTTATATTAACAAGTATTCAAGAATCTCAAAGGTTGTCTCAAAAAGTTGTGTTTAGTGTAAAAGTGCTCCCTTTTCGCCACACCCTCTCCAGCTGAAATATGTGCATCAACCTGTGACTTATGTAATTAAAAAATCCATTACTAATGGGACATTAAATGAACTCAATAAAAATGTCTTACCTAAAAAAAAAAAAAAAAAAGTTGTGTTTAAAAACCTCATAGAGTACACAAATATCTTAATGGGGTTAACCCTTTCCACTTTCAAACTCAACTGCCTCCTCCTTTGCTCCTTATAATACTAAGCTAAAGGGATAGGCACAATCACTTAAACAAAAATAAATTGAAATTTACAAACAATCTGGTGTACCTGGGGCTACTCTTGTGGTCTTATGACCCTTTAAAGTAAACCTGTTGCCTTATTCTCATTTGTCTCATGCGACTGCATAAAGTACATTTTAAAAGCTAATGTGATTATATATATATATAACATTGGTTTCATGTACACACACATATATAATTGATTTTGACAGCATATATTAACAAAGCACTATAATTAAGAAACTGCTATTAACCTATATTCTATAATAGCCATAAATATTACAAGAATATGTGAAAATTTTATACATAAAGTTTTAGTAGAAACTGATATAGAGTTTAGCAAATTAGTACAGTGAAACCAGTATTTCAAGGATATGAGAGCTCTCTATTGTACCACTAATAAATGACCAAGAGTACGTTCAAAAACTATCATTGGGGTCTTTAAACCTTTCCCTGAAGTAATTTATTTTAGTAATTCAACTCATATTATTGCACTTTTCTAACTGGAGATAGGGATAGTATGGTATATTGAATATACTGATTAACTGTTATATGTTAAAAATGCCTCCAACCAAATAATATCCCCACTAGGGACATATGTACTACAGTTCTGTGATTTTCTGTAATGCAAGCACTGCTGCATCAAGTTCAAAGGGAGAAGTTGTGTTACAGTCAGACCTTGTTTTCTATCCTGGTCTGATTATTTTCTATCTGAGTGAGATGAAAGAAACGTCCTTAACCACTCTCCCTCAGCCTCTCTCCACCTTGAAACTATGGAGTTTTGACACTGAAGGCTTGCTCTGAGTCTTTGATGAAATGAGACAAGAAAGATGAAATTTGGCATATATAGGCAATAATCACACCATTGTGTTGTGAACAACAACAACAAACTCATTTGAAGAGGATCTGACAAGTGTTTGGTGTGCCTAATGAAGGAAAGCTGTAGTAACTACTGTACTGTGTATGGCTTTCTTGAAGTCCTGCCACACGTCAACTTCTAGGATTTTTCTGGTCATCTATGCTTATTCACATTGCTGCACACCCCCAATGGCACTGAACATCCTGGTTTTCCCTCCAAATGTAGAGTCTCAGCCTACTGGACATCTGACTGTGACCGCAGTGGGTCTTCAGGAGGAAAAAAACCATAATTCAAGATTTTGCTCAGGCTTTCTCCCTTGCTCCCTCTTTTTCCTGTCTAACACTATATTCACATGTATGGTGTGCCTTACCTCCTCTTTGTGGGTTATCTGTCCCTGCCTCTGTTCTGTCACTAGGTGTCATGTTAAGCCCAGCTCATCTATGGGACAGTTAGCACCCAATGACACTGAATATCTTGGTCTCTTGGGAAGATTTCTGAGAGCCAGAAGTGTTCTCAAGATGTGTATCATGGTGGTAAATTTTAGAAGTTGTTTGATCCCGTGAGCCTCGGTTTTACTCACTTGACCGCACGTCTAAAGATCACACCTCTCTCCTGAGTTGTCTGAGCACACCATTTCCTGCTATGCCTCAGTTTAAACATATAGTAAAAATGTGGAATACGTTGCTGCAACTGCATGACAAAATATAAAAGTTCACAGAATAGATACATGAAAGTAAACATGATTGAAAGGGATGCAAGAAGATAGATGACAAGTGCAGCCTTTCTGGTTGAAGTGGGAAATCAGTAGGGTTGACAGACCTTAGTAATATTGAAAAAAACATTAATACATTTTAAAAACTAAATTAGCAAGTACAGTTTCCTGACACACATTGGGGATGATGCCGTCTCCAATGAGGTTAAAAAATGTAGAAAAATTGGGGAAAAAAAATAGAAGGAAGAGGCAAGAGTGGGTCACATGGTCTTTCCTTTTCCTAGTACCAGGAACACAGAGTGTTTTGCCTAAAATTTGACTCAAAACACTTCAGCACTCATCCATGTCAATTCTTCCTTCACAGTTTAGATAAAGAACAAAGACATGTAAAGAGAGACAGATGAACAAGAACAAAGTTTTTGTACACATCCCATCTGGGAAACTAAGGAGCCATTGAGTCAAATCTGTAAGCCAAGAGGAACAGCTGTAAACAGCAATGACCCTTCTCCCAGTCTCAAGTCTAGAGAGATCTGGTCCAGAGCCTGTGTCATCCAGGTCAACAGTTAAGTCAGGAAATGTCCAGCTTATAATATATGCAAGGCTTTTTAACTCTCTGTGAAGGAGTTTCTTCGATACAGTGTCTTCCAACTGACTTTTATGCCCATGGTCTGCCAGATACTCACATACACACACTTTGCATTCATACACATGCATACAAACAACTCTTGAGGTTTGGGGCTTGTTACTTATGTAATTAGAGCATGTTAAGTTTACCTTAAAGAGACTGAGTACCTTTCTCATAGACCAGTGTCTTTTCATGGTAACTATACCTGGAGAGAATTTCTAATTAGTGAGATCCATGAGAGGAGTCATCCATGGAATGGTGCACCTGAACCTCTTAGCAGATGCTAGGGTGACCCAGTGACTCCTCTTCATCCTTATATCGCATGTAGTTGTGCTGACCAGGGGTCTCCAAATACAAGCATGTTATCAACAACCCTGCCTACTCTGAAGTCACAAGGAAAAACCTGGTTGGGTGATCCCATGGTGTTTTCACTCAAATGGAGACTACAGGCTTCCTAAAAATCCACAGTGCTGCATTGTCCATTGTACCACCCATGATTAACAATGGAGCCTCAGGTGGTCTGTGTCAATGAGGAACTATTCCTAAATACGAATGGAGACAGACCAATGAAAGCCTAGGAAGGAGGAAAGGTATCTACAACATTGAAGTCAAAAGTTGGCCTGGAAAACAATGTTTTGCTGCTCCTAGAGTGGTGATCACTGGAGGAACCATGATAAAAAAAAAAATCTTCAGCCTGGAATCCCAGCACTTTGGGAGGCTGAGGCGAGTGAATTGCTGGAGTCCATGGATTCAAGAACAGCCCAGGCAACTTGGCGAGACCAGGTGTCTACAATAAATGAAAAATAAACTGTGTGTGGTAGCGTATGTCTGTAGTTCTGGCTACTTGGAAGGCTGAGGTGGAAGAATTGCCTGAGCCCTACAGCTTGGTGCTGGAGTTACCACTGCACTCCATCCTAAGCAACAGAAGAGATTAAAAAGAAAGTTTTGCTAAAGCAGGACACTGGGGAAACAGGGTTTCTGCTCTTGCCTTTTGGGTGTCCTAAATTTGACTAACCGGCATTTTTCCAGCCAATGGGACGGTTACAAGTTGGAGTGGGACTGGAGAAATAAATGTATGTGAGCAGATGCAGACTGATGACATTTCAGAGTTTCACTGTGCTGTACATAAATTTGGATTGGGTTAAATGGGAGTCCACTCACCCAAAATCTGGGGTGGATATGAAAGTCAAAGCCTTAGATAAGGAGTTTTGTCGGTGTTAATGACCTTGGGTGTAAAGTGGGTTTGAGGTCAAGTGAGCAGATGTGTTCACTGAGATTCTAGAAACGACTCCTATGGAATTGATAGGCTTGCCAGGGGTAACAGGGATCATGGTGGAATGGACTGGATGAGGGGCGAGGAAGGAAAAAGAAGGATGGGAGTCTACACACAATGCTTTCTTGGACTTCCTTCTTCCAGGGGGACCACTTTTCTTGACTTCCAGCTGTATGGTTACTACCATAGTCTCCTCTTTCAGCATCTTTTTGGGCTCCTCTTGGGCCCTCCTTATGATCCCCTGGGGGAGTCTGGATGGTCTTATTTCCATAGGACTGACCACCTGCTCTGGTGGGGAAGGCAGGAGGGGACACTTGCGGCTGAGAGGAGCGATCCTTGCGGCCGTCCAATGTCCACACTTCAGCGAGTTCCCTGCCGACAGAGCCGGTTTCTTCTCCGGGGCTTGACCCGGGATTCACACGGCAGGTTCCCCTGCGGGAGAGGACCCCGCTTCTTCGGGGTGATGTAGAATCTAGGGGGTGGAGTCATACGACCCAGACTAGGGTTCAGCAGCCTGCGGGCAGGAACAGGGAAAAGGGTCGGCTCAGGAGCCGCGGGGGGGCCCCAGCCAGGCGGGGCAGCCTGGCGGAAGGCGGGGACGGCTGGGATACGGCGCCGCCGGCGTCGCCGACGGGGCCAGAAAACCAACTTCGCGAGGAAGAAACTGAGGAAATTGCCCATGGCGAGCGGGTTGTGCGTCCTGGATGGCCAGAAAAGAGTCAGCGCGGAGACGAGTCCCCGAGCGACCAACCCCTCTCTCGGCCAAGCGCACCCTGGCCAGCCCCGCGCCTGTGACGTCTCAATGGGCTCGTGACACGGACGGGGAGGGTCAGGAGGGCGCGTGGGCCGGCCGAGCACCAAGACGAGGCGACAACGGCACCGCACGAGGACCCGCCAACCGCCGGTCATTGGACATTCTACGGCCGGGGCACTTCCTGCTGCTGCTTGCAGGTGATTGGCTCCTGGCGGGTCTCTGGGGAGGGGGTCGCCTGGCTTGGGCACTCAGTGGCAGAGGGAAGCTGGTCCTTTCCTTCGGGTCACGGGGGCAAAGCCGCCTCTAGCCCCCTCGAGCGACGACCCAGGTCTCGCCAGGCTCCACCAGGACCTCCCCCATCTCCATGGCCGCCCTGGCGGGGAGGGGCGCGAACCCAGCCATCAAGAGTTCCCAGGAGATGGCGCGGTTTTCGGACCTGACTGGATGTTGCACCCTATGACATCTCTACCCAATGGGCGAGGTCTCCTCAGTTCTTTTTACAAATTAGATAAAACCACTTCAGCTTTACACGTTCCCCCGTAGATCCATGTGATCCTGGCCTGCCAGGCTTTGAACTCCGGAGTGTGATTCCAGAGCGGCTGTGTAATTCCAGAGCGAGCGCTCCGGCCTGTGTGCCTCCTTATCGTGTACACCTCGTGTTATCGTCCCACCCCCGCCCCCGCCCCAGTAGTCCTTCCCGTAATTAGACCCTGGCATATCAATAATGAGCTCCTTCCCGCCCAGGACAAAGTCTTTAACTACTGAATTGCCGGCGACTGGCACTGGGCTCCACACTCTTCAGAAAATACAGGACAGGGAAACCGATTGTTGCTGTAGCATCACACCACATTTCCTTCTCTCTTCATTCGACTTTGCAGACCAGGTGTTTATTTTTTGGTGTACTTTGTAGGACGTAAATATATAGGATATTTTTCTAGATCAATTTTGGTCTATCCTGAAAGAATTTCATCAGTACATTTTCTGATACAGATAAGAAACCGGTTTCTTGGACTTCCTAGAATATATCTAGAAAACAAACACATCATTTATTTGCAAATTTATAGTGGAGCTATGTATTGAATGAAAATATAATCAACACAATGTGGTCATTGGGAGCATGCCAGCTAGATCTACTGTTCTCTACACATTATTGCCAACTAAATAGAACTTGGGATAATCTTTCTTATGCCCTAGAGAGGAAACATAGACTCTTGGGGGTCAAGACCAGGAAAACATGCATAATTTTCTTAGGAGTTGGAAGTTTCAGCATGACATAAGAGATTTGGAAAATCCTTTGCATGACTTCCTCTATTCTAAAACTTGTTTCTTGGGTTATTTCTTTGGCTTTTTTTCTCTCTTGGGCTGTGGTTGAGTATCCAGTGACATGCAAAACCAAAAGTCAGACTAAGGGTCAGAGATCGGTAAAAATATTTTTCTATGTTTTTACTTTAACAAAATCTATTTTAAAATTATATTGTTGTAATTAACATATGACACAATTTGTTTTTAGCCTTTTGCTCATAATAGTTCTTTAATGGTAAGTCAGAGAAAATACGGACTTCCATCCACAAGAAGGCTGAAGTAGTGAAGACACAAAATAGTTTGACTCGGACCCAAATTCTGTTTACAAAGGGGAGATATACTAGAAGGCTTTTCCATCCTTTTAAAACAGGAGCAGTAATGGTTTAAAGTGATAGCATTTATCTACATTTCTTTGAAATATTCTTAGGAGAGTTCAGTAAGGAATAAACTCTTGATTTTGTTTGATTGAAAAAAATAACAATTTGGAAAAAATCTTGGATAGGATGTTTGGAAGGAACTCTGAAAACACATGATCACTTGTCAAAATTTTTAAAACAACAAATTACAGACATGTAATTCCTTGAGCAATCAATCACTAAGGATTTTCGATATGATCATTTTTAATGGGGAAATTACACTTATCATATGCTGTTGATTTGAAGATTGAATTCAGTAAATTGCATGAAAATACTTCCGTTCTATAAAAATGCTTTGTGTTGTTGCTATATACTATTTTATTATATAGTTCACGTTTTACAATGCCTCTTGCTTTACTGTTTTGGAATCCAAACTATTGTTCAATTGCTCAAAGGCATGAACAACCTTTTTGTGAAGTTTGGGAAAGAAGCCATAGATATTTCTCAGCATCTTTAACTCTACAATATAGTCAGCAACGAAGTTACTTATGTATTCCTCCCTTGACTTTTGTTGAAAATCTATTATCAGTCAGATGCTTTACTTCAGATTTTGGCAACGATTTACCAGATTTCTTAGATTTTTGACTTTATTTTCCATATCTAGTTTCTGTAGCTACCTCTCTTCCTCCGCCTCCCTTTTTTTTCCTCCTCCACCTTCTTCTGTTTCCTCTTCCCTTTTGATCTTCAATACGCTTTCAACATGTAAGGAGCATTCTTCTTCTTCTTCTTCTTCTTCTTCTTCTTCTTCTTCTTCGTTGGAGTTTCACTCTGTTGCCCAGACTGGAGTGCCGTGACCGCTCCCGGCCACCGCAGCCTCGACTTGCTGGGCTCCGGCGATCCTTCCACCTCAGCGTACCAAGTAGTCAGAATTACAGGCACGCGCTGCCACGCTCAACTGATTTTTTGATTTATTGTAGAGATGAGGTCTCGCCTGCCCAGGTGGGTCTCGAGCCCACGGGCTCAGGCAATCCACTCACCTCAGCCTCCCAAAAGCGTGGGATTACAGGCTGAGCCACTGAGCCCAGCTTAAGGAGCATTCTTAACTCACAGGTCATACAAAATGATCTGTGGGCCTAGCTTTGGCAACCCCGGATCTAACTGCTGGAGAAAATCCGTTTGTTAAATCAATGACTTTGCCCAATTTTGTCCTTACTCTCCTGCAGTCTATAATCACCATGGCATCCAGAGAGCTTCTGTCAAAAAATAAAGTCAGGTCATATCATTCAAACCTCTCAATGGATTATGATAAGGAAACGTCAAGACATCAGAATGCCTCCAAAGCCCTGGGAATCTCAGCCCTCAGTTTGTTTCCGATTTCATTTTTTTCTCCTCTCCACAGTAAGCCATCTTTTCTCCAACACAAGATGTTCTTTTGTTCCTTGAGTACTCTGTGGATTTTCTTGCCTCATGGCCTTCTCATCTTGCAGTTCCATCTACCTGGTACACTCATTCCACAGATATGCACATTGTTGTTTTCGAGAACCTTTTAATGTTCCTTCTCAAATTTCACCTTAACAATGATTATAAATTTCAACCTCCTCCCACTGGCAAACACTCTTCACCTGCCTTCCCAGCATTCCACTTATCTGTAGTAGTTACCCTATATAGTTTTTATTTTACCCATTCACTTAATTTGTATTTGTATGTTTGTACTTGTATTTATATATTTGCTAATTTTTGTTCACCTCCATTCCCTACTAGAAGATAAGGATATTTTCCTTGTTGTTCACTGCCATATTCCTTGAATACATCTGTAAATCATATAGAAGAACACTACCTGGCATTTGTAGAAAATCAATAAGTCTTATTGAATGGGAAAAGAAGATATAATTTTGAAATCCACACATACAATTTACTGTTGGTGTACCTAGCCAAGTTGTCTATATTTACTAAACCTCAGTTTCCTCTCCTGTGACTTATTATGGTTCTCATCTCAAAAACTCATGAGAAGATCCAAATGAAGTTAAAGTGACATGCAACAAGCAGCTGATAGTCAGCATGAACTAAGCAGGAATCTGGTTTAGAGATGTGTAGAAAGATATAGCAAACATGATAACATTCAGCACCAAAAGTGTGCTCAGTCTTTATAAAAAGAGAATAAAAAAACTTGAACACCCAGGGACATAGGACATATGAACAACAAAAACATAAGTTTAGAAGGGAGTTGTATTTATTTCATTAATTTTCCTGCGTGAGCCCAAGATGATGATGTTATCAAGACAGTTGTATTATATCAGAGATGAGGAGTAACTGGTGAATTACAATCACAGAATACTCCAGATGGTGAAGATTTCAGGATTCTCAGGATTTCACAAAGGGAAAAACCAACAGTACCCAAAAGATGAAGGAGAGGAAGTGGAAATACATATAGACAGGGCCTGTAGCTCATACCTGTAATCTAGAACTTTGGGAGACCAAGAAGATGAATTTCTGGAGGTGAGCAGTTCAAGACGAAGCTATGCAACAAAGTGTAGACTCCAACTCCACAAAACATAGAAAAATTATCCAGATGAGGTGCTGGGTGTCTATAGTCCCACTACTTGAGAGGCTGAGGCAGGAGGATCACTTGAGCCCAGAAATTTGAGGCTGCAGCCAACCGTGATTATGCTATTGCACTCCCGCCTGTGCAACAAAGTGAAACTCTGTCTAAAAAGTAAGAAAGAAACAAATAAAAAAACTTCATGTAGATATACGTGAATAACATAATACAACATTGATAATGAAAAGCTGATGTAATGATCATGGGGTCAATTCCTCAAGAAGGTTAATGTAAGGATAAACCGAGGCAAGATAGTTGGTGCCATGGGAATAAAGCAAAAATGTGCAAAAAGGAAAAAAAAGTTTATTACCCAGTTTCCAAAGACAGTAGAGGCCAAGGCTCACAGGCAAGCATGGCATAAGCTTTCAGCAGAGAGGGTTTTTAAAGTTTTTATAAGGAAGAAGGCTAGTAAAAATCTACAGCAACTTAATTCCTGGGTGTTGATAACTAGTAAAGTAGTACAACATCTGTAGAAAACAGTGTGGGGATTCCTAAAAGATCTAAAATTTGACCTTCCATTCTACCCAACAATTCTCCTTCTGTGAATATACACAGAGGTACTGTGTATATTCTATAAAAAAAGATATCTGCACACACATGTTTATTGCAGTATTATTCACATAGTAAAACATGTTTATTTCAGCATTATTCATGTAGTGAAAGAATGGAACCAACGTTGCTGGCCATCAAAAGTGGACTGGATTAAAAACATGTGGTACATAGCACAGTGAAATATTATGTAGCCATAAAGGAAGACAAAATTATGGACTTCACAGCAACTTGGATGGAATTAGAGTCCATAATACTTGGTGATCTATCACAGAATCAAAGACCTGAGTACCATATGTTCTCACTCATAACCGAACTCTGAACACTGATCATAATATGATAACAAAGGATTAGCAGTAGCGGGACATTGCCAGGGGAGTGTGGAGGGGCCATATAACATCAATAAGGGTAACTGATCCCAAACCAGGTGCAGTGGGGACCAAAGGGAGGCCCAAACTTTACCTGTATGATGACCACTTATCTACCTAATCCTGAATTTTGCCCACATATATTTTTTTTAATGGTTACTTTCAAATGTCTACACTTTATCTAAGGTGATTCAATTTTGACTTTATCAATTTTACCCTTTCAAGTAATAATATTAAAAGTGTTTGCACCAAACATCAGACATTGAAAATATATAAAAACAAAAGCTGGTAGAAATGAAAGACACCTGTACAATGACTTTAAAATAAAATATTAAATAATAAAATAAAATAAAATTTTAAAAAGTAATAACTTTTTATTAAAAATGACTCTTTTCTGAGGGTGTCACATATCTATAAAAAAAAAAAGAAAAGAGAAATGACAGGAGAACAAGATAACCACAAATATTGTGTCAAACTTCATCTTCCCTCTCTCTGTAACTAACAGAACATGTCTGGCAACAATATAGTAAGTATATAGAGCACTTGAAAAACACTAAATTAAGTTCATCTAATTTAGAGAATACCCTGTCCAAGAATAACAAGCACACTTTTATGGTAAACATGAACCATTTGCCAGGATAGACCATATTCTGGAACATAAAACAAATCTAAATACATTTTAAAATATTAAAATTACACAAATTGTATTTTCTCACTTCCATGTATTAAAGCAGAAATTATTAAAAGTTTCTTTATAAATTCCAATCATTGAACATAGAACAACATATCTGTAAATTAAACTTATGTCAAAAAGAGGTCACAAAAAAAATTCGGGAACTATTTTGAATTGAACAAATGGAAACATAAAATACAAACTTTATGGGCCAAGGTTTAAGTAGCTTTTTTACTCTAGAGAATATATTTAGAGTCTAATTTAAAAGATGTAGATAAATCAAAATCTAATTATCCAGTTTAATTAAGTAGAAAAGCAGTGAGTATCATTAGAAGAAAAAGACCGAAGATGTAGAACAATAGAAGAACAGAGTGGGTCCAGATATTGACCCATTTTTTGATCTTTTGAAGTGATTTCAGCCTTTGCAACAAATGGTTTTGAAAAAATTGAACATCTCATGCAAAAAAAAATCTTTACTCTTGTTTTGAATCATTTTTTAAAAACGAATTAAAGACCTAGATATAAAACATTTAAAAATGAACTGAAGACATTTAAAACATTTAAAAACATTTAAAAATGAATTAAAGACCTAGACATAAAACATAATGTGTGCTTTTAAAAAATATATTGGAAAAACAGGTGAGGCAAACTTTATTAGGTAGGATTCAAAATAAATTTTTTATTTTATTTATTTATTTATTTTATTTTTTGAGTTGGAGTCTTACTCTGTCACCCAGACTGGAGTACAGTGGCTGCTCCCGGCCCCCGCAGCCTCGACCTGCTGGGCTCCAGCGATCCTTCCACCTCAGCCTTCCAAGTAGCTGGAACTACAGGCCTGTGCTACCATGCCCGGCTAATTTTCTGATTTATTGTAGAGATGAGGTCTCACCAAGTTGCCCAGGCGGGTCATGAATGCATGGGCTCAGGCAATTCACTCACCTCAGTCTCCCAGGGCGTGGGATTACAGGCTGAGTCACCGAGCCCGGCTAAAAATAAATTTTTTAAAAATACATTGGTTTCATCACAACCAAGATAGTTTGGTTTTTTAAAAACCTCTTAAAAAAATAAACCACAGAAATAAAGAAAATATTTGTAAAATGCCTTTGTGAAAGAACTGGAGGTTATTACATTTAAACACACTCTCAATTATTTTATAAAGAACTCAATAAAATGTGGGCAAAGATTTGTATAGTCATTTTAATAAAGAACAGATATGTGTGCAAAATAAGCACACTAAAAGATCAATGTTTGACAATATTATTCATTAGATTTAGATTATTCATGATAAGCAAAAATACAATAACTTTTATAAAAAATTAGACAAGAATAATTCAAATACACATGTACAGAACCTACAAGAAAATTTTCCAATAAAGTACACAGTACACTGAGTCGAGAAATATGTTTAAAATAATATTATTAATATTCAAAATAGTTTCATTTCTGAGATACAATGATAATTTAACTTTAGAACTAAGAAAGAACAATAGACTTCTCATCATAAACTTTATAATCTCAAGACATAAGAGTGACAACTTGGAAGTACTGAAAAAAATCAATACTTTTATGACATGAGAAATTAATGAAGAATGACACAGCCCTAGCCACAGAAAAAGCATTTGTTCAAATTCAGTACTGATTACTGATTTTTCAATTCAAGCTCTAAGCAAACAAAGAATAGAAGGCAAATTACTTGATGTGTTAAAGGAGTCTATAAAAATATGAAAATTAAAATTAACAGTGCAATGGCAGTGAAACTCCTTAAAATTGAAGACTGTGATAGGAATTTCTGTGGTCCCTACTCCTCTTCAACATTGAACTGAACCCTCCAGCCAGTACAATACAGCAAACAAACAAAAAGCATACAGATGGGGGAACTATCCGTACTCACAGATAACATGAATGTTTCCATAAAAATTCACCAAATATATTGAAAAAATAGAATTCCACACCAAAGATAATGCATATAAAAACATTAATCAGTTATGTTTCTATATGTGGTATACAAATTTAAAGCTCTGCTGAAAATATCAGTCTGTAAAGCAAAATATTTGCAAATCAGGTGTAGATCTAAGAATATATGTGAGTACAGGCAAAGACATTCAGTCTTGAGAATACAGTGGAGCACAAGAGCAGAAAATGTAATTTCTTGGTCACACACTCAGGAGAACGAGGCTAGTGTTCCATGCTACACTTGCTGTTGCAGTAGCTCTGTTGACAGTCCTCCTGGTCTTTTGACTCTGCTGCATCAGTTCCATATTGTGCTTTCCTTCTTCCTTCATCCCAATTAAACTGCCTGATAAAGAATTAGATTGCACTTATTATTTATTATTTCTGAGATGCAATAATAGCTTAACTTTAGAACTAAAACAAGAAGAACAACAGACTTCTCATCAGAAACTTTATAAGTCCAAGACACAGACGTGGCATCCTGGAAGTACACAAGGGTTTACACCTGCCTATTGTTCAGAGATCCCCTAAGAGATAAGAAGAATAATGATCACTAACAACTTTTATTGTTCCCTTAAAAGTCCATTTTACTGTAAAGACATTACAGTAGGTAAAGACATTACACACACCAGGTTTTTCTAAAGTGCCTAAAAGTATGCATTCCCATAATTTCAGATAAGAATTATAAAACACTAGGCCATGCTCAGTGGTTCAGCCTGTAATTCCAGCACATTGGGAGGCACATTGGGAGACACAATTTTTTTGTCCTTTAATGAATTATCAGAGATAGGTGATTAAAATAAGGTTTCGCTTAAAGCAACTCTGAAGAACTAATGTACCTGTGGTTATTTTATATCAAACATTTATAGGAAAAAAAAACTTGTCCTGGTATTATATAACAACTATATATGTTCCTCAGTAACTGGTATAATTTAATAAATGACCACAATGTGATGAAACTCTACAATGGCTAGTGGTTTTGTAACTCTAATTCAAGCACAAATAATTTGAAAGGTTCTCTAGAATTATAAATGTGGCTAAAGTTGAAACCATTATTTAAGCATATATTTATATACATTTATATTTCCAAAGCCTGATAGAGAATTGCCAAAAACATCATATCAACAAATTTTAGAATCTTATTAAAATAACCCTAGAAGTCATTGATTCACATTATTACTATGCAGACAAGGACACTGAGACCTGAAGAGGTCTAAAGATGTCCTTATGGTTTTAGAGATTAGTAGAAAAGTTGGAAAGAAAAGGTGGGTGTGTTATGGCCTGGGCTGAAGTGAACATTGTTTTTGCTGTATCCAGTTTCCCTCTATTATCAGCAGAACTGTCTCATCTCAAAAGAAATGCTCTAATCCTAACCCCAATTTCCATAAATGTACCTTTTTTTGGTTATTGGGTCTTTTCAAATGTAATATAGTTAAGATGAGGTCATGCTGAAATACTACATGGACCCAAATCCAAAGACTGGTGTCCTTAGAAGAGGGAGATGTGGGTATAGAGACAAGCATGGAGGAGAGAAAATTGAAGGCACAGGCAGACACATAGGAGAAGGCCATGTGAAGACAGAGGCAAACACTGGAGAGATGTCTACAGCCAAGGAACAACAAGCATTGCTGGCAACCACTGGAAGCCAGGAGAGAGAATCTCCCCCAGAGCCTTTATTCTAGAGGCCAAAGTAAGGAAATCTGCCTCACACACAGTCAGTGTTATAATTTTTGGTCAATATATTCATGTACTGATTTTAATTTTAGAGGAAAAAATGAGCCAGTATATATTTGCCCAATTACTACCCATTTCAATTACTCTTCCTTCACTGCTAACATACTACATTCTCCTCTGGAATAATTTAGTTACAGCCTGAGGAATGTCCTTGTTCACCCCACCACCAGGTGTTCCTACTTATCTACAGAGAATATGTTCCAAGACCCTCAGCAAAAGCTTGAACCCTCAGATAGTACTAAAGCCTTGATATTTCTTTGCAGTTTGAGTTGCAACAGCAAAGCTAGCACACACTTCTCTTCCCATCTCCACAATTTTATAGATACAAGGTTTGTTCTTACCCTAGGTCTCAGCAACCTCAGTGTACAATTTTATTTATTTAGCCTTATTAAGTTGAGAGCTTTCACTTTTTCACTTAAAGGAATCACTTCATGACTTTTCTTTTCCAAACTGCCCGTTTCACTTTTCTCGCACTTTGGGGCCACGACAAAAGCAAATAAGGGTTATGTGGACACAAGCACTGCAATACCATGGCAGTCTAACTGATGAAACGGATGGCTACTCAGCAACTAACAAGTACCCAGCAGGGACATCGTGGGGATGCTGGACACCCAAATGAATCAAATCACTGGCAGAAGAGTTCATCATGTTACTCAGAATGTTGTGCAACTTGAAGTAGAATCTACGGAAATGTTGTCATAATATTTCTTAATCCATCCTTTTACTGTTAACCTACCTGCCGTGTTTCAGTGAGTTTCTTTTAAAAAGCAAGTACTTGAATAGCAAGTTGTTTTTATTGACTCTTTTTAATACACTCTAAGTGTTTAAAACTATCTTTTATAAACTGTCTTTTATTTGGTGCACTGAGGCTACTTACTTTTAAGGTAATTACTGGTATGGTGATTATTTTTGCTACCTTAATACATATTTTGGGAAAGGACGCTCTTTCTTTTGTTACTGCTGTTGCTGTTGTTGCTGTTCCTCTCTTTCCTCTTTTTTCTTTGCTTTTCTTTAGTCGTTTATCTTTTGATGCACATTTACATTGTTTCCACATCTTGTCAATTGATATCTATATTACAAGATAAGGGTTATTTGTATCCATGTGGATATTCTGTTTTTCGAACGCCATTTGTTAAACAGACTTTCTTTTCCTCACTGTGTATTCTTAATATTCTTACTGATGATCGGTTGACCACATATGCATAGATTAATTTATTTCCCAATGGTGTATATGCATGACTGTATGCTCATATCATACTGTTTTATTTACTCTAGCTTTGTAATATACTTTGAAATCAGAAAGTACAATGTCTCCAGCCTTTTTCTTTTTTCTTTTTCAAGGTTATTTTGGCATTCAATGTCATTCTCTATGTAGATTTATTTTATTTATTTCTGTAAAACAATGCCTCCTAGGTTTTGCTTCATATGATAGTAATACGTAGATTGCTTTGGTTACTGCAGACATTTTAACAATATTGTCTTCCAATTTTGAACAAGATGTCACTCCATCTGTTTACTTCTTTCCTGTTTTTTTTAGTATTTCACTCTTTTCATAGTATAAGCATTCCACTTCCAAAATGGGATTGTTTGCTTGATTTCACTTTCAAGATTTTGTATGTGTGTATGAAAACCCCATCTAATTTTTATATATTTATTAAGTGTCTTGTAACTTTCCTGAATTCATCTTTTTAATTCTAACAATTTTTTGGTGGAGTCTGTTAGGTTTTTTATGTACATATATAAGACTATGTCATTTCCAAACAGAAAAAAATCTTACTTCATTTATACTAATATGCATCTAATTGTTTTATTGTTTTCTTGTGTAATTGATCAGATTAGAACTTCCAGCACTATGATGAATATAGGTTGGAGAGCAGGCATCCCTGTCTCATTCCCAATCTTAATGCAAACACTTTTGGCTATTCACTATTGATTTTGATGCCAGCTGTCACCATAATTCTACTTAACTCCAACGACACCATTGTTTCATGGTTCGAAAATATAATCTATTTTGGTTAATGGTCCGCATATCTGAATGGAGTGTTCTAGAAATTTCAGATCATGTTGTTTGAGAATGTTATTTAAAACTTTTCTCTTTTCTGATTTTCTTTCTACTTTTTGATCCATTATTGAAAAATTGAATCTTACTGTAATTGTGAATTTTTCTATATCTCCTAGTAGTCAAAGAAGTTTTGTCTCATATATTTTGAGGTGTTCTAAGCATAAACAGTAACATGTGTACTCTTGATGAAATAACATTTTGATTATGTTGAAATTATCTTTGATATTCCTGTTACAATTTTTTGCCTTGAAATATACTTTAAAATAGTATGGCCATTCTGCTTCCTTTTGCTTGCAGTTATTATTTTGTAATTTTTTTAATTTTTCTTTGTATCCATCTATATAATTTTAACTAAAATAAAATGCTAGTAAAGGCTGCTAATATTGGGTTTTTCTTTCCCATCAAATCTTACTTTTTCTGCCTTTTATTTGAGGTGTTTATGTCATTTATATTTAATGTCAGTGACTGGGTTAGTGTTGGTTTTAGTCTGCCAATTGTTTGATGGGCCATTTTGTCCTAAATGTAATTGTAATTGTAATTCTAAATAATGCATCTAAAAAAAAATGCCAATTTAGTTGACAAGTTTCAAGTATAGAAAGTATATAACTAGCCAAACAATGGAAACAAATAAACACACACACATACATACATATCACCTATACCAAAAGTGCAGGTGGGAGCCGGGCTCAGTGGCTCAGCCTGTAATCCCACACGTTGGGAGGCTGAGATGAGTGGATTGCCTGAGCCCATGGATTCGAGACCCACCTGGGCAACTTGGTGAGACCTCATCTCTACAATAAATCAAAAAATTAGCCGGGTGTGGTAGTGCGTGCCTGTAGTTCCAGCTACTTGGAAGGCTGAGGTGGAAGGATCACCGGAGCCCAGCAGGTCAAGGCTGCAGTGGCCGGGAGCAGCCACTACACTCCAGTCTGGGTGACAGAGTGAGACTCCAACTCAAAAAAAAAAAGAGTGAAGGTGGTTATGACACAACAGATTCTATAGGATTAAAAATATATCAGTGTAATATTATGAACAACTTTATAGCAATAAATTGAAAAACTTGCATGAGGTTGAGAAATGTATCGAAATATAAAATTATAAAATTTCAGGAAGTTTATATAACATTTTGACAGAAATTGATATTTTAAAATTTAAGTTAAAAACTTCATAAATAAAATTCCAAGTGTATATGAACTCAATGAACTGTACTAATAAACATTTAAAGAATAAAAATATAAATTCTATGTAAAATCTCCAGAAAATTGAAATGAAGGAAATACATTTTAACTAGTACTATGGGACTAATAGTAATCTAATCCCAAATTATAAAAATATATCGTACAAAAAAAAACTACAGAACAATCTCCTTCATTAACATGGATGACAACTTTCTTAATAAATTGTTAAAAAATCAAATATTACAATATGTATAAAGGGCAGTACACCGTGACCAAGTGAGAATTATCTCAAGATTGCAAAGTTGTTCTAATCATCAATATTCAATTGATGGAGAGTCAAGTCAGCAACTTTCAGGGTTGGAGCCCTGGACCTCTATTTTCTCCACAGACACATTTATTCAGAAACAACTCATGAACAAATTCCTTTTGTGAGAAGTCCAGAAGGCTATTTTTGCAAAGATTGGAGCAGAGACAAACTAAGTAATGTAGGGACAATAAAAAATCAACAGAAGCAAACAACTGGTTTACTGAACAGATAATCAAAAGTAGCACACCCTTAGTTTAAAAAACAAATAAAATAAAGTAGTGAAGATAAAAACAAATAGAGTTAAAAATACAGTAGAAGAAATGACCATGAATGTAACAGAAATTTAAAAAATATTGGAGGCCACTATGGATAATTATAACACCAAACTCTGGACAATCTAGGAGAAATTGATAAATGTAAAAAACAGACAACCTAAAAGGACTAAATTATGAGACAAATGTATGCTAGTATGGAAAATAAATCAGTGATCATGAAACTCCCAGCAATGAAAAGCCAAGGATTTTCTCAACAAAGAAAAGTCAAGGACTAAATGGCTTCAGTGGAGTATTTTACCAAACATTTAAGGCATATATGCTAATGTTATCAAACTATTTCAAAAATTAAAGAAATGGGAATACTTTCAAATGCATGTTATGGGACTAGCAGAATCCAGATACCAAGCCCAGAGAAAGGTAACAAAATTACAGAGCACTATGCAAGAATTTAGATATAAAAATTCTCAACAAAATGTCAGCAAACTGAATCCTGTAGCACATTAAAAGTATCCTACTCCATGATCAATTGGAATTTCTTATATGCAAAGATATTTTAACTTTGCAAATCAGTTGTGTGATTCACTGTATGAACCTATTTAAAGTGACATGATGATCTCAAGAGAAGTAGAAGAAACATTTCATACACTTTGATAATGATAATTTTCAAAAACTCAAAATAAAAGGTAACTCAGAGAAATAAAGACTCTATTAAAAAAAGTCTATGTGTGACATCATAATTAATAGTGAAAAGCTAAAAATATTTCCATTAAGATTAGGAAAAGGCAACCAAGTCTGCTTTCCAAATTGTATTCATCATAGTGCTGAAAATCCTAACCTAAACAATTAGAGAAGAAAAAAATATAAAGTAGATGCAAATCAGAAAAAAAGAAACAAGTTTGTTTCTGTTTAGAGATGGCATAGTCTCACAGATTCCATCACCAAAATGGTGGTAATGATAAATGAAGTCAGAAAAATTACAAAATAATTTAAAAACATACAAAAATATGATGTGTTTCTCCATGCAAAGCACAATTTGAAAATGACATCAAGGAAACAATTCCATTTTCAATAAGACTACCTAGAATAAAATACTAAAAAATAAAGCCAAGTAAGGAAGTCATAGACTTATACAATGAAAACTACAAAATATTGAAGACACAAACAAATAGAAGGTCATCTTGTTGATGGATCGGAAGACTTAATACTGTTAAAATGTCCATACCACCCAAAGAAATCTAAATGTTTAATGTAATCTCTAGTAAAACCCAGGATGCATTTTGTTACAAAAATAAATTTTAAAAAATCTACATCGAGAACAGATGAACGTGAATGCTAAAATAATTTAAGAAAAAAGAACAAAGTTGGAGACATCACACTCCTTGTTTCCAAAATATATTACAAAGTTACAGTAAATAAAATGGTATGAGCATAGATACATGCAAATATATCAATGAGAAATTAATCTATGCAAGTATGGTCTACTGATCATCAATAAGGATGCTAAGAATACAGTAAAGAAAGACAGTCTTTTTTCAAATGGTGTTGAAAAAACTGTATGTCCAAAAATATATGAATAATATTGAACCCTTATCCTACAATATAAATGACAATAGTAAGATATAGAAACTATGTAAATGTCCATCAAAAGATAAATGAATAAAGAATAACACAAAGGGAAGCAGAGAAACAGCAACAACAGCAGGAATGTCCTCCCCCAAATATGTAATAAAATGACAAATATAACCATCAACATGCCAGTAGTTACTTTACATATAAATAACCTCAATGCACCAAAAAAAGAGACAGTTTGTAAAACATAGTTTTAAAACCTCAGAGTTTATAAACTAGAGTTTATAAATCAAAACACAATGCTAGTCAATTACACAATGTTTATAAGAAAACTAGTTGAAACATGGCTTAGGTAAGATAACAGTAAAAGGGTGTATTAAGAAACATTGTAACATTTTTAAAAAACTTAAAAAGCAAAAGAGATTATTTTAATATCAGAAAAAGTGACATCAAAGCCAAGACAATTACTAGGCATGTACCAGGACAGCCCTATAACCATTCAAGAAATTGAATTTCTAATTTTAAAATTTCTGGCACATAAATCCCTTGGTCCAATGCTTAATGAGAGACCCTTACTAAACATTTCAAGAACGATTGACATCAATTTTTACACAATGTTTTTCAACAAATTAGAAGGGAGACTTCCCATCTAATTTTTAGAAATCAGAATAAAAATAAGGAAAAAACTTATTTTTAAAGAAAGAAGGAAAGAAAGATGAAGGAATGAATGAGAAGAAAGGAGAAAAAAGGAAAAGTATACAATATTTTTGTGAATTTAGATGAGAATCTTCAATAAGTGTAGGACAATCTCTTCAGCAATATATAAAGGAAATTATACACTAAAATTAAGAGGAATTTATTTCTGATAAGAAATCTGTATCAATATTTTAAAAATTATTCAATGCAGCTCCCCATATTAACAGGATAAGAAAAAATAAAACCAACAATAGGTGCAGAAAGAGCATTGGATGTAATTTAATATCCATTCATCATAAAAATCCCTAAGATAAATAGGAATATAGAACTATCTCTAGATACAAAACCTTCATAAAACCAGCAGTTGATATTATATTTATTTGTGAATAAATATAATATTTATTTTGGGGGGCTAGGAACAAAATAAGATAAGATAAAATAAGATTGTCCATACTTACCATGCATATTATTTGTATCGCGGTAGAAAAATGGAGAAATAAGAAACAATTGGAAATTAAAAAAAAATCAATATTCAGTAAATTGTAACAGATTTACTATAAAATGGGCACTACAAAGCATTGTTTAAATTGAGGGGAGATTTCTAAATATTGCCCAAACTGAGAAAAACAGCCATATGTTTTTTTAAAAATCAAGAATACTGCAAGGAACTAGAGGAAAAGCATAACATGAATTTCATTAGAATCCTGTAAAGAAAATATATTGGTGCAGGAAAAGTAATTTGAGGACATATTAGTTCAAATATAGGCAAAGATGTCAATTTAGAGATTAAAGAAGCAAATTTCAAATTGGGTAAACACAAATCTATATCAACACATATTTTTAAAAACTGCTGAATGTTAAGGTGGAGAAAAAATACTCATTCCACTTTTCAACAAATGTATGTAGAAAAACAAAGATTTGAATAACTGCAGTTTTTTTTTAATCAGAAACCACAAGGACAGATAACAGTGGCATATATTTAAAGTGCAGACATGTGCTTCATAATGATGTTTCAGTAACAGCAAACTGTATACACGGCAGTGGTCCTATAAGATTATATTGAAACAGAAAAATTTCTATTGCTTAGTGACATCGTAGATGTTGTGATGTCGTAGCACACATATTACTCCCATATTTGTAATGATGCCAGTGGGAAGAAGTGTACAACACTGCCAGTGTTTTAAAAGTATAGGGTATGCCAGGCTCGGTGGCTCAGCCTGTAATCGCGCGCCTTTGGGAGGCTGGGGTGAGTGGATTGCCTGAGCCCGTGGGTTCGAGACCTGCCTTGGCAGCAAGACCTCATCTCTACAATAAATAAAAAAAAAATCAGCCGGGCGTGGTAGTGCATGCCTGTAATTCTGGCTACTCGGAAGGCTGAGGCGGAGGGATTGCTGGAGCCCAGCAGGTCGAGGCTGCGGTGGCCAGGAGTGGCCACTGCACTCCAGTCTGGGTGACAAAACTCAAAAAAAAAAAGTATAGGATATATGATTATATGCACTACATAGTGCTTGATGGTAATAGTAAATGAATATGTAAATGATTTATGTATTTAGTGTAACTATAGTATTTGGATCCATTTTGGAATAGATTCCTCCAACAAATTTCCTGTAAAACTGCCTTAGCAGGTTCTTCAAGGGGTATTCCAGAAAAAGCACTCATATCAAAGAAGACGACAGCTCCATGTGTGTTCATTACCACTAAAAAACGTTCAGTAGGCCAAGAACAGAGGAGGAAGATAGTGATGTTCGTAATCCTGACCTTGTTTAGGCCTAGGAGAGTGTGTGTGTTTGTGTCTTAATTTTGAATGAAAACATTATAAAGGAAAAGAATAATTAAAAATAGAGGAAAGCTTATAGATTAGGGATATAACAAAAGAAAATGTGTTTCTACAGCTGTATAATGTATGGTTAAGCTTAGTCCTATTTGGAGAGTTAAAAAATAATAAAGTAAAAACTAGCAGTAAGCTAAAGTTACTTATAGCTGAAGAAGAAATAGTATTCTTTGTAACCTTAGTGTAGCCTTGGTGTGCAGTGTTTATAAAGTCTCCAGTGATGGACAATAATATCCTAGGCCTTCATTTTCATTCTTGACTCACTCATGGACTCATCCAGAGCAACTTCCAGTCCTGAAAACTTCATTCGTAATAAGTATTCTTACTAGTGCATCATTTTAAATCTTTTAAAACATTTTTATTACACCTTTTGTATGCTCAAATATGTTTAGATACATAAACACTTAGTATTGTGTTACCATTACTTCAGGACAGTAACATGCTGTCCAAGTTTGTAACCTAGACCAATGGCTGAACCACATAACCTTATTATGTAGCAGGCTCTGATATCCAGGTTTGTGCAAGTATGCTTTCTGATGTTGCTCAGTGTTGACATCACCTACCAATGCATTTCTCAGAAGATATCCTTGTGATTAAGCTACACACAACTATACTTACATTGGAATACTTTCATCTATGCATTGTAAATGCAGTAAAAATATCTTTCAGCATTGATATTTAATTAAACATTTTCTAGTGAGGAAAACCTAAGAGAAATGGTTGCCAGCGGAACTGCTCTTGCCAAGGAAAAATGCCAGATAGGGATTTTAGCAATGAAAAAAGAGTAATAGAAATGGTCAGTATCTTGTTGAATATATAGTAGATTAGTTTTATTTTCATTAAGTTTTAAGAAATAAGCCAAGCTCTGTGACTCAGCCTGTAATCCCACACCTTTGGAAGGCTGAGGTGAGTGGATTGCCTGAGCCCGCAGGTTCGAGACCTGCCCGGGCATCTTGACAAAACCTCATCTCTACAATAAATCAAAAAATTAGCTGGGCGTGGTAGCACGTGCCTGTAGTTCTAGCTACTTGGAAGGCTGAGGTGGAAGGATCACCGGAGCCCACCAAGTCAAGGCTGTGGTGGCCAGGAGCGGCCACTGTACTCCAGTCTGGGCAACAGAGTGAGACTCCAACTCAAAAAAAAAAAAAAGTTTTAAGAAATAGGCATGAATGTAAAAAGCAAAAATTTTTAAGTTTCCTGTGTGAGGGAACAAACAGTGTATAGCGATATGATACACAAGTCAACTCTAACATAAAATTGAAGTCTAATTTGAGGTATAATTTGAAAAGATAAATAATGTTACCTCTGAAAAGACTGTGAGAAGATACATATAACTTTTATATGTATGAAGATATAGAAAGATAAAGATACATAGATTCACATATAGTATATTCAGTATATATTTATATGTCTATATCTGTATATATGCATATGTGAGAGGGGACCCCCCAAAATACTGGAATTTTGTTTTGAAGGGTGGACCCATAGCACACTCAGAATGTTTCCTCTGGATCAAAGTTATTATCTGGAATCTTGAGAAGGTTGCATCTGATATGTAGAATAAACATCCCGATTGTGGCAAATAATTATTGGTTCTTCCACTATGACAATATACCTGCAAATGCCATGCTGAGTGTTCAGAAGTTTTTGACCAAAAGGGCTCGATCCCATGCCTCATCTTCCCTTTTCACCTGCTCTCATGTTCAGCATTCAGTTTGGGTTTCCTGAATGAAAAAAAGTCCTCCAGGGCAAATGTTTCAGCAGTGTGAAAGAGGTCAAAAACAAAATTGGCAGAAGTATTAAAGGCATGAAAATTCAGGAAGGCAAAAATTATTTGACCAATGAAAAAAAGCATCCTGATAGCTGTTTTGCATCAAAAGGAGAGTACTTTGAAGATGACTGAAGTTTAAACATGAAAGAATAAATTGACAATATTTTGCAAATAAATATCAGTTTTTTGGTAATCTTGCATATGTACTTATATTAATGAGCAGAGCAATACTAAAATATAACAGAAAGAAATACATCCAAAATTCCAATGGAGAAATTAAAATGAACTACTCAAACACTTTCAAAGTTTTTAAAAGGCAGAAAAGGAAGAACAAAAGAACAAAATTTAATGTAGACAAACAGAATCATAAGTGAACACTAGACATAAATTCAAACCTGTCAGTAATTATATTAAATGCAGATCGCTAAAGCACATCAATTAAAGGACAATTTATCAGGTTAAACTTTCAAAAAAGAATGAGTTCTATTCTGACCAAAAATGCATTTCTATTTAATACAGATAGGTTAAAGTATGGGAAATTATGTGTCATGCAATCATGCTTTGTCTGTTTAGGTTTCTGTAACAAAAGCATTATAAACTGAAGTGCATATGAGAAACAAACGTTTGACTGAGCACTGAATATGGCAACCACATAGATGGATCCCTGAGATTCTCCGAACATGAGTTTCCCAAAAAGACTATTACTTTTCTTCCTGCACCCCCCTGCCCACCTCCAGCCGCACTGGTACGAGGCTTGGGGACTTTTGATCCCACGCAGTGCCAGATATTGTCACTGGACAGCAGCTGCTCCACTATATGTGATTCCAGCTGGCTGGGGAATTCCAAATCCCGGACCCCAGCTCCATCCTCAGCCACATCGTGGAGACCAGCACCCAGTGCGAAGCTGCTGGTCATGCAGGGAGACTCTGAGAGCCTGCCCCTTAGAGATACCAGTCCCATTTCTGGCTAAAGTGCCCTGGGAGGGACCCAGAGCCACCACCTGCCCTCCGGAGCTTTAGAGATCGGAAGTCCCTGGCCCACCCTGGCTGAGGCACTCAGTGTGCGCAAACACAAGCCTGTGTAAGGGGGCAGAAGCCCAAGCTGGCGTAAGGTGCCAATCTCAGGCTTTCAGCTCCATAGGAGGAAAAGCCCGACCCTGTCCTCCACCCCAGCCGGCTGGTGGCACCCCAGATCCAGCGCCCAGCTGTGAAGCTGGTCCCACCTAGAGACCCACAGGAACCCCCTAAAAGTGAAAGTAAAACCACCACCTCTGCCATTTTCAAGGCATATTTACATCACATAGCCCCGGCCACCTAGCAGAGCCTCCACCTTGGTTCCCACGGTGATGTCATTAACAGGAGACAAAGCCCCTACCCTATGCTGAGTAGAGACTAGTGTCACAGATCTCCTAGGCAACAAGCTAACAGCCTGCAATAGAAAAAGAGGAGAGAAGCTGGAGATTAGACCTCAGGAACATGATCTACTAAGGGACGAGAGAGAAAAATCTACACAAATGAGGGAAAACCAAAAGAAGAATATGGGTCTATTCCAGACTCCTGGGAGGGCAGACACTGAGAAAACTGACTTTGGAATGCAAACAACAAAGAGCCCCGCCCAGAATGAATGGTCTCAAAATACAACCCTAGACATCAAGACATTAATGGAGAGATTAAAAAGAACTGAAGAGACTCAAGAAGAAACTAGAAAGGAGCTGATATCTGAGATAACAGTAATAAAGAATACTGTGAATGAAATAAACAATAAACTGATAAGCCTGGAAAGCAGAATTACCAAAGCAGAAGAAAGAATCTCAGAGCTTGAGGACCAAAATATAGAAATAAGCCAAACTTTCAAAAACACAGAAAACAAGCTCAAAAGGACAGAAAAAAACCTTCAAAAGATGAGTGATTACCTCAAGAGGCCTAACCTAAGAGTAATTGGTCTGCCTGAGGCAAAAAAAGAGAAAGACACCACATTGGAACAAACCTTCCATGAGATCATTCAAGAAAACTTCCCTTATCTAATCAATGAGGCAAAAACTCAAACACAACAGATCCAGAGAACCCCTGCAAGACAGCAAATGAGAAAACCAACTCCTAGACACATAATAATCCGCCTAAACAAAGTAAGCATAAAAGAAAAAATCCTAAAGGCAGCAAGAGAAAAAGGTCAGATTGTCTACCATGGAAAACCAATTAGAATAGCAGCAGATTTATCTACAGAAACCCTGCAGGCTAGGAGATCTTGAAGCCTTATCTTCAAAGTCCTAAAAGATAAACAATTTCAACCAAGAATAACCTACCCTGCCAGATTAAGCTTCATCAGCGAGGGAGAATTAAAATCTTTCCCAGATATCCAATCCCTAAGAACCTACACTGCCACCAAACAACCTCTACGTGAAATACTTAAGAAAGTACTAAACACAGAAGAAAAGGGGGAAAAAAGAGCAACATTTTTCATAAGAGTACAGGAAAAAGAATAAAATACATATGAACCAACCCCCAAAACAAAAGAAAGACAATAAACCAAGTGGAAGAACAACTCTAAAAGAACTACATGTTAGGGATGAACTCTCACATTTCAATAATTAGGCTGAATGTGAATGGACTAAATGCACCACTGAAAAGACATAGAATGGCAAAATGGATAAAATATCACCAGGCAACAATATACTGCCTTCAAGAGACCCATCTCATAAGAAAGGACATGCACAGACTCAAAGTAAGAGGATGGGATACAAATTTCTAGGCTAATGGAACACAAAAGAAAGGAGGAGTCGTGATCCTAATTTCAGACAAAATACCATTTAAGCTATCAAAAATTAAAAAAGATACAGAAAGCCACTACATAATGATAAAAGGCTCACTCCATCAACAAGAAATATCTATCCTAAACATATATGCACGTAATATAGGTGCACCAACTTTTAAAAGCAACTCCTAGGAAAACTAAAGAAAGATATTGATTCCAACACCATCGTAACTGGGGACTTTAATACCCCACTCACAACCCTTGACAGATCATTGGGACAAAAAATCAGCAACAAGATTCGGAACCTCAATGTGACTCTGGACCAAATGGGCTTAATTGATACCTACAGAACACTCCACCCAAAGACCAGAGAATACACATTCTACTCATCACCGCATGGAACATATTCCAAGATTGACCACATTCTCAGCCATAAATTAAGCATAAGCAAATTTAAAAGGACTGAAATTCTACCATGCACTTTCTTGGACCACAGTGGAATAAAAATAAACATTGACACCAACAAGGTCTCCCCAAAACCCACAAAGATGTGGACACTAAGCAGCATGATGCTAAACAACTCCTAGATCAATAATGAAATCAAAACAGAGATCAAAAGATACGTGGAAACAAATGAAAATGAAGAAACATCTTCCCAAAATCTCTGGGACGCCTTAAAAGCTGTAGTAAGACGGGAATTTATATCCCTACAAACACACATGAAGAAATTGGAAGGAGCACAAATTAATAGACTAACAAGCCACCTAAGGAAGCTGGAAAAGCAAGATCATAAAAACCCTAATTTCAGCAGAAGAATCCAGATCACCAAAATAAAAGCCCAAATCCAGGACATAGAAGACAAAAAGACAATATAAAAACATCAATGAACCAAAAAGCTGGTTCTTCGAAAGGATAAACAAGATCGATGGTCCCCTAGCTAGACTGACCAAGAAAAAGAAAGAAAAAACCCAAATAAGTACAGTCAGAAACACAAAAGATGAAGTCACATCTGATGAAGAAATACAAAAGATCATCAGAGACTACTATGTACACTTGTATGGAAACAAACTTGAAAACCTCGAGGAAATGGAGGACTTTCTGTCATCACACAGCCTGCCTAGGTTGAAACAAGAAGAAATTGAGACCCTAAATAGACCAAAAACAATCAAGGAAATTGACTATGTAATAAGAAAACTACCTACAAAAAAAAGCCCCGGACCAGATGGCTTTCCAGCAGAATTCTATAAGACATTTAAGGAGGAACTGATTCCAATCCTACTGAAGCTATTTCAGGCAATTGAGAAGGATGGAACCCTCCCCAAATCATTTTATGAAGATAACATCACATTGATATCCAAGCCAGGTAAAGATCCAACAAAGAAAGAGCACTACAGGCCAATATCTTTGATGAACATAGATGCTAAAATTCTCAACAAGATCATAGCAAACCGGATTCAACAACACATCTCAAAAATCATTCATTATGACTAAGTAGGATTCATCCCTGGGATGCAAGGCTGGTTCAACATTCGTAAAACAATAAATGTAATTAAATACATCAACAGATATCAAAACAAAACCACATGATTATATCATTAGATGCAGAAAAAGGTTTTGATAAAATCCAGCACCCCTTCTTGATAAAAACCCTTGAACATCTAGGCATACAGGGAACGTACCTCAAAGTAGTAAGAGCCATCTACGAGAAACCCACAGTCAGCATGCTCCCAAATGGACAAATATTGGAACCATTTCCCCTGAGAACTAGAACAAGACAAGGATGCCCACTCTCAGCCCAACTGTTCAATATAGTATTGGAAGTCCTGGCTAGAGTGATCAGAGAAGAGAATGCAATCAGGGGTATCCAAATAGGAAAAGAGGAAGTCAAATTATCTCTCTTTGCAGATGACATGATTGTATACCTTGAAAACCCAAGAGAATCTGCAAAAACCTCCTTACACTGATAAAGGCCTTCGGCCAAGTTTCAGGATATAAAATAAATGTGCAAAAGACAATCGCATTTCTTTACACCAATAATAAACAAACAGAAACCCAAATAAGAAGCACAATTCCATTGAAAATAGCCACACAAAAAATGAAATACCTTGGCATCTTCCTAAACCAGAGATGTGAAAGACCTTTACAATGAAAACTACAAAACTCTGCTCAAAGAAATCAAAGATGACACAAACAAGTGGAAAAAATATCCCATGCTCATGGATTGGAAGAATCAACATTGTGAAGATGTCCATTTTACCTAAGGCAATCTACAGATTCAATGCAACACCTATCAAATTACCAGCAACATTCTTCTCAGACCTAGAAAAAACAACACAGGAATTCATATGGAAACACAAATGACCAAGAATTGCCAGAACAATCCTCAGCAAAAAAAAAAAAAAGCAAGTGGTATCACATTACCCAACTTCAAACTTTACTATAAAGCTACAATCATCAAAACAGCTTGGTATTGGTATAGGAACAGGCATATAGACCAATGGAATAGAATTGAGATTCCAGAGGCAAGACCTCAATTTCTCAACCAACTCATCTTCGACAAAGCCTCCACCAACTACCACTGGGGAGAGGAGAACCTATTAAGTAAATGGTGCTGGGAAAACTGGTTGACCACATGCAGAAGATTGAAACAGGACCCCTATCCATCCCCATACACAAAAATTAACTCCAAATGGATCAGGGACCTAAATATAAAACCTCAAACCATAAGAACCTTAGAAAATGAAGGACATACCCTCATGGAAATTGGAACTGGCATTCAATTCCTGAACAAAACTCGAAACCCACAGGTCATAAGGGATAAGATAGACAAGTGAGACCTCATTAAACTGACAAGCTTCTGCAAAGCCAAAGAAACCATCAAGAGAGCAGGAAGATAGCCTACAGACTGGGAAAAAGTATTTGCCAACTCCAGGTCTGACAAAGGCTTAACATCCTGGATCTACAAGGAACTCAAACGTGCTGAAAACAAACAAACAAATAACCCCATTATAAAATGGACAAAAGATATGAGCAGACACTTCACAAAGGAAGACATCTGAGCAGCCACAAACACATGAAGAAATGCTCAACCTCACTAATCATCAGGGAGATGCAAATCAAAACCACACTGAGATACCACCTAACCACAGTTGGAATGGCAATTATCAACAACTCAAAAAATAACAGCTGCTGGAGAGGGTGTGGCGAAAAGGAAACACTTCTACACTGTTGGTGGGAGTGTAAACTAGTGCAACCTCTGTGGAAAGCAGTGTGGCAATTCCTAAAAACTCTAAACATCAACCTCCCATATGACCCTACAATCCCCCTACTGGGAATATACCCTGAAGAACTCAAATCACTCTATAATAAAGATACCTGCATGCGAATGTTTATTGCAGCATTGTTCACAATAGCAAGAACCTGGAACCAACCACGCTGTCCATCAAAAGAGGACTGGTTTAAAAAATGTGGTACATATACACAATGGAATACTATGCAGCCATAAAAAAGAACAAAATCATGAATTTTGCAGCAACTTGGATGGAGCTAGAGTCTATAATACTGAGTGACCTCTCACAGAAACAAAGATCTGAGTACCACATATTCTCACTCATATAGTGGACCTTGATCACCCAATGCACTACTATAAGAAAATGACTGACAGTGTTGGGAAACTATGGGGGTGAGATGGGACTAATAGTAGTAAACATCTGTCTGGACATAGGGAGACACCAATTATCAACAAGGGGGCCTGAATGAAGTATATTTGTATACCTAACCCTTGTCTGTACCCCACAATATCAAAATAAAAAATATCGATTATTAAAAAAAAAAAAAAAGAAAAACAAACATTTGTTTCTCATGGTTCCAGAGGCTGGGAAGTACTATACCCAGATGACGCGGATTCTGTGTGGGGTGAGAGTTTGTTCCTTATATGCTGCAACTTCTCCCTTCAACTTCATATGTTGCTTCACATACAATTGTTCCCCTTACCCATGGTTTCAGTTTTATGTTGCTTTCTATTTTGAGTAAAGTGTTGAACTCTTCATCTGGGGATTTGATTCATCCGTGGGTCCAGAATCCCCACATTGTCCATGCTGGCTACCCATTAGCGGCATAGTAGACATCTATTTTATCATTTAAACTGTCATGGTATTGTAATGCTTGTATCCACATAGCACTTTTTAATTTTGTCCTTGCTCAAAAGTGCAAGAAGAGTGAAGCTCACAATTTGGATATGCCAAAGAGGAGCCATAGAGTGCTTCCTTTAAGTGAAAAGATGAAAGTTTTGGACTAAAAGTGAAAATAAATTGTATACTGAGTCTGCTGAAACCTGGATAAGAACAAATCTTGTACCTGTGATACTGTGGAGAGGTCAAAAGAATTTTGACCATTTTGCTGTTGCCACTCAGGCTATGAAAGGTAATATAGGCTTTAGCACTATCTAAGCTTCCAAACATTTGCTGATGGTCTTGGAACACTTTCTCTTTAGACAAGTGGGAAATACCTGGTGGAAGCGTAAACAAGGAAGTTCTTCAGGCTGTATAACAAATTATACCAGAGGAGAATATAGTATGTCAGCAATGACATACTACATTCAGTAGAGCAGTAGAAATAGACAGTGTTTGGGCAAATATATAATGGATAATATTTTTTCCACTTAAAACCTTAAAAAATACATAAATGTAAACAGCAAAAATGGTTACATTGTCTGTCTGTGAAGGGAGATTTCCTCCCTTGGGCCTCTTTTTGAAAGACACTGATGCCATTCAGGAAGGCGCTAAAACACCCAATCTCTTGATACTATCACATTGGATTTTAATTTAGCATAAAGAATTATAGGGGGACACAGACTTTCAGACCAGAGAATTTTCCTTCTGATTCCACCAAGTTGTTGCCCTTCTCCCATGTAAAATACATGCACTGTATCCCAATAGTCCCCAGTGTCTTAACTTGCTTCTGAATTAACTTTACATTGAAGCCCAAGGTCTCATCTAAATCAGATGAGACACACTCATAGTAGGATTCCTCCTGATCGAGTGGCTTTCCAGCTGTGAAGCTGCAAAATCAAACATGTTATGTGCTTCCAAAATAAAATGGTGGGACAAGAATAGAAGAGTCATTCCTATTCCAAGAATGGAGAAATTGGAAAGGAGGAAGGAGTGGCAGATCCTAAGCAAATTTAAAATGCAACTGGGATAACAACATGAAATCTTAAGAATTTAGAATAACATTCCCTGACTCAATGATTTGCACTCTAGACACATCGGGTGGTGGTTAATCCTGAAGGAGTTCTGGGAAGCCATGCCTTCATAGCTTTGGACAGGTTTCATGTGGAGGCTCTGAGGGAAAATCTGTTCCTTGCTTCTCTCCCAGCTTCCAGTGTTTGACAACATTCATTGACGCTTCTTCACTGGTAGACATACCTCTCTAGTCTCTGCCGCTGTCTTCACATTTCCGTCTCTCTATATGTCAGTCTGTGCCTTCACATTTCTCTCCACTGTGACCATCTCTATAACCAAATCTTCCTCTTTTTTTAAGTACACCAGTCATTGTAGTAATCCAGTATGACTCATCTTAATTTCATTACATCTGACATGACCAGATTTCAAAGAAAAAAACTTTACATTTACAGGGTCTGGGGCTTAGGATTTGAACATTTCTTTTCAGATGAGATAGTTCTACTCATTATAGAGAGAAACTGAATGGAGCAAAAACAATGTTCACTGTAGTCTAGGAAACAATACACTCAACTTTTGTTTTTAAATTTTCTACTAATTCTTTGTAACCAACAGAATTCTTTACACTTTTTCAGGCTTCAGTACAATTGTCCACAAAAAGTGAGAATGTGGACCACGTAATTTCAAGGGTTATTTTAATAAACTTCTGAGATTCTTTAAAAGAATGTTATTGTCTATTCTCTATAAGACTGTTAGAAATTTAAAAATATAAATACATTTAAATAATTGTTTCAACTTTAGTTATACTAACAAATTTTAAAGAAATTTTCAAGTTAATTATGTTTGAATAGAGTTTCAAAACCACTAGTCATTATAGAGTTTCATCACATTGTAGTCATCTATTCAATTATTCCAGTTATTAAGGCAAATATATAGCTGTCATATAATAGCAGGACAAGATTTTTCTTTAAATATTTCACACGAAATAGTCACAGATACATTAATTCTTTAGAGTTGCTTTCAACCAAATTCTTATTTTAATCACCTATCTCTGATGATCTTGTAAACGGCAAGAATGTTTGTTTATTTGACAAGAACCTAAGTCCCCTTACATATTGTTGCTGTCTGTAACATACAGTCAACATTTTTAATTGCTGTTTATTCTATTTCTTTTTGTTGTCAGAGAATTCAAACAAGGCCTTCAAGAATTTTGTGTTAAATTTCCCCCAAGTTCTTCATATGTCCTCTGGCTCTACTGTCTCACTCATGTAATTTTTGAAAACCAATTGAATTGCTTTTATAATTTTTATAATTTTAACAGTGCCTCAGTTATAATACTTTTTAAGCATTATTGTTAGTTTTTTATATAAAATAAAAAATAGGCCAGGATCTGTGGCTCAGCCTGTAATCCTGTGCTTTGGGAGGCTGAGGTGAGTGGATTGCCTGAGCCCGCGGGTTCAAGATCCACCTGGACAACTTGGCGAGACCTCATCTCTACAATAAATCAAAAAAATTAGCTGGACATGGTAGTGCGCCCCTGTAATTCTGGCTACTTGGAAGGCTGAGGTGGAAGGATCGCCGAGTCCAGCAGGTCGAGCCTGCGGTAGCCGGGAGCGGCACTGCACTCCAGTCTGGGTGACAGAGTAAGACTCCAACTCAAAAAAAAAGAAGCACAATAAAATAGACATATATTATATATAGGCTGTAAATTCTGTCCATATGCTGTCTTAAATTTTTAAGAATATTTATTCCTTTTTTTGTGGGGAGAAGCATTACTTTGACAAAGAACCAATCATTTTGTTCAGGTGGGTTATGTCCTTTTGCATGTAAGAGAAAATGGACTTAGTTTATAAATAATATTATACCTTAGCCTTTATGGTATCTGCATAATTCCTTTATGTGTTTTTGAAGATATTTAAATCTGAACATGAAAACAGCGTATTAAATGACAAAATACAGGAAAAATTAAAATTTAAAAATATAATAAAAAATAAAATAATGAATGGGAGTTGCCAACTGAAATTTTAATGCATAGTAATTACATTAAATTCACAAAAACATGCAAAGAAAGGTTTTACTTGTCATGTCTTTTTGTGTTACAAGTGATAAACACCCAATTCAAACAGTCTAAGGCAAGCAAAACAAAACCTTGTACTAATTATGAGACTCAGCTACAAGAGGATCCATGCAAAGTTAGATCAAGGGCCCCAGCTTCTCCTCTCTCTCTCTCTCTCCCCTCTCTCTGTGCATTCCCTTTCCCACCAGCTTTCTTCTCAATACTTAAATAATTTTTTGCACTAATAGCAACCAACAGTGTTGCAATTCAGGAGGAAGATGACGGTGGAAGTCACCCAGGAGGAGATCAAGTAAGAACCGGAGAAGTCCTTCCACCCGAGAAGACGTGTCCGCGCTGCTGTGTGTCCTCACCACCAACAATGGCCGCCACCACCGCATTCACGAGTTCTCCCGCAGAAACGTGTGGTCCAGCGAGCTGCAGATCTGCACCGGGATGGATGCAACCTTGAAAGAACTGACTGGTTTAGAGAAAGAAATCTACCCAGAAGCTAGAAAGAAGGGCACACACTTCAATTTTGCCATCGTTTTTACCAGTGTCAAAAGACCTGGCTACTGTGTTAAGGAGATCTGCAGCACCATGTCTGGCAGAAAGGGGACAGATAGCTCCATGACCTTGCAGTCACAGAAGTTTCAGATAGGAGATTATTTGGACACAGCGATCACTCACCCAAACCGGGCACCAGCCCCCTTGAGGGACACGAGGCCGTATTAGATTCTACTTACAAGTTCTTGAATTTATTTTTCGTTCAGTTATGTAAAATAAACTTATGTACCCTCCTCCCCCCATTATTGCCATTAAGCATTTAAATTCTGAACAAATTATAATGCATCTAACTAAGGTGCTGGCTCTGGATGTGTTGTGCTGTGATCACTAGTAGAAAGTCTGTACATTCAAGCCCTTCTGTAAAAGCAAAGTGCTCTTAGCATTTTGTGTGCAACCGCATTGTTAAATACATGTCATCAAAAAAACAACAAAAAACGAAAAAGAAGAAGAAGAAGAAGAAGAAGAAGAAGAAGAAGAAGAAGAAGAAGAAGAAGAAGAAGAAGAAAAGAAAAGAAAAGAAAAGAAAAGAAAAGAAAAGAAAAGAAACTGATGCAGAGAGATTGAAATGCAAAACAGCAGTCACTAGACCAGGAGGACTGTCAACAGAGCCACTGCAACAACTAGTGCAGCACTGAACTCTAGCCTCATTCTCTTGAAGGTGTGACCAATGAACTTCTATTGTTTGCTCTTGTGCTCCAGTGTATTCTCATGCCTGAAGGTTCTCATGGTTATTTGTTGTATTCTCATGGTTATTTGTTGTTGTTGTTGTTTGTTATATTGTACTGGCTGGAAAGTTCAATTCAATGTTGAAGAGGAGTAGTGCCCACAGAAATTCCTATCACATTCTTGAATTTTAAGGAGTTTATACAGTTAATTTTAATCATTCTCTCATGACTGATCCACATTTCTCTCTTGAGCAATATTGTCAAACCCCATTCTTTTTGTGTGCTTGTCTTGCATCCATATCTCTTCTTTATTAAAATGAATATGCAATTCTTTACCCACATTTTATTGTTTTTTTAACTCCTTTAACACATCAAGTAATTTACTTTCTACTCTTTGTTTACTTAGTGCTTGAATCAAGAATCAATAATCGGTACTGAATTTGAGCAAATACTTTTTCTGTGTCTAGGATTGTGTCATTCTTCATTAATTTCTCATGTCATAAATGTATTAATTTTTTTCAGTACTTCCAAGAGTCCACTTCTATGTCTTTTGGCTTATAAAGTTTCTGATGAGAAGTCAGCTGTTGGCCAGGCTCAGTGGCTCAGCCTGTAATTCCAGCACTTTGTAAGGCTGAGGTGAGTGGATTGCCTGAGACTGTGAGTTCAAAACCCACCCGGGCAACTTGGTGAGACCTTTTCTCTACAATAAATCAAAAATTAGCCAGACATGGTAGCACATGCCTGTAATTCGGGCTACTTGAAAGACTGAGAGTGAAGGACCGCCGGAACCCACCAGCAGGTCAATGCTGGGGTGGCCGTGAATGTGCCATGGCACTCCAGCCTGGCCAACAGAGTGAGACTCCAACTCAAAAAAAAAAAAAATGGGCTGTTATCCTTATCTTAGTTGTAAAGTTAAATTATCATTGCATATCAGAAGTGATCCTATATTGAATATTAATATTATTCTTTTAAACATATTTCTAGACTCAGTGTACCTTGTATTTTATTAGAAATTTTCCTTGTAGGGTCTCTACATGTGGATTTCAATTTTTCAGTTCTATGTGTTTCTTGTCTAATTCTTTATACAAGTTATTGTATTCTTACTTCTCATGACTGATCCACATTTCTCTCTTGAGCAATATTATCAAACCCCATTCTTTTTGTGTGCTTGTCTTGCATCCATATCTCTTTATTAAAATGAATATGCAATTCTTTACCCACATTTTATTGTTTTTTTAATTGAGAGAATATTTATATGAAATGCAGTCCAGTTCTTTCACAGATCTGTTTTACAATTTTTTTCTCTTCTTCTGTGCTATGTTTATTTATTTATATAAAAAAAATTTTTAAAGCAAGATTTATTGAGAGGACAGAAAATCTCCCACAGTGGGAAGGGATCTGAGGGGGTTGCACGGTTTATTTTTATTTTTATTTTTTGTGGTTTTTTTTCAATCAATATTTTTTATTATGATTTTGTGGGGTACAGTTAAGGGTTAGGTGTACAATTACGTTTCATTCAGGCACCCTGTTGATAAGAGGTGTTTCCCCATCCCCAGAGAGATATTTGCAACTGTGAATCCCAACCCCCTCTCCCCCACAGTTTCCCAGTACCGTCAGTCATTTTCTTATAGTATTACACTGGATGGTCAAGGTTCATTATATGAGTGAGAACATGTGATACTCAGATCTTTGTTTCTGTGAGAGGTCACCCAGTATTATAGACTCTAGTTCCATCCAGGTTGCTGCGAAATTCATGATTTTGTTCTTTTTTATGACTGCATAGTATTCCATCATGTATATGTACCACATTTTTTAATCCAGTCCTCTTTTGGTGGACAGCATGGTTGTTTCCAGGTTCTTGCTATTGTGAACAACGCTATGATAAACATACGTGTGCAGGTATCTTTTTTATAGAGTAACTTCAGGTCTTCAGGGTATATTCCCAGCAGGGGGATTGCGGGGTCATATGGAAGGTCAATTTTTAGAGCTTTTAGGAATCACCACACTGCTTTCCACAGAGGTTGCACTAGTTTACACTCCCATCAACAGTGTAGAAGTGTTCCCTTTTCACCACATCCTCTCCAGCAGCTGCTATTTTTTGAGTTGTTGATAATTGCCATTCCAATTGGGGTTAGGTGGTAACTCAGTGTGGTTTTGATTTGCATCTCCCTGATGATTAGTGAGGTTGAGCATTTCTTCATGTGTTTGTTGGCTGCTCAGATGTCTTCTTTTGTGAAGTGTCTGTTCATATCTTTTGCCCATTTTATAATGGGGTTATTTGTTTGTTTGTTTTCAGCACGTTTGAGTTCCTTGTAGATCCAGGATGTTAAGCCTTTGTCAGACCTGGAGTTGGCAAATACTTTTTCCCAGTCTGTAGACTGTCTCCCTGCTCTCTTGATGGTTTCTTTGGCTTTGCAGAAGCTTGTCAGTTTAATAAGGTCCCACTTGTCTATCTTCTCTCTTATGACCAGTGGGTTTCGGG
>NW_007259020.1:27624-30006 GCF_000164805.1 Carlito syrichta | reverse complement strand
AGCTTTATAGTAAAGTTGAAGTCTGGTAATGTGATACCACCTGCTTTGTTTTTTTTTGCTGAGGATAGTTCTGGCTATTCTTGGATGTTTGTGCTTCCATATGAATTCCTGTGTTGTTTTTTCGTGGTCTGAGAAGATGTTGCTGGTAATTTGATGGGTATTGCATTGAATTTGTCGATTGCCTTAGGTAAGATGGACATCTTCACAATGTTGATTCTTCTAATCCATGAGTATGGGATATTTTTCCACTTGCTTGTATCATCTTTGATTTCTTTGAGCAGTGTTTTATAATTTTCATTGTAAAAGTCTTTCACGTCACTGGTTAGGAAGATGCCAAGGTATTTCATTTTATTATGTGGCTATTGTGAATGGAATTTTTTTTTTATTTGGGTTTCTGTTTGTTTATTATTGGTGTAGAGAAATGTGATTGTCTTTTGTACATTTATTTTGTATCCTGAGACTTTGCCAAAGGCCTTTATCAACGGAAGTAGGTTTTGACAGATTCTGTTGGGTTTTCAAGGTACACAATCATATCATCTGCAAAGAGAGATAACTTGACTTCCTCTTTTCCTATTTGGATACCCCTAATTGCCTCCTCTTCTCTGATTGCTCTAGCCAGGACTTCCAATACTATATTGAACAGGAGGGGTGAGAGTGGGCATCCTTGTCTAGTTTCAGTTTTCAGGGGAATTGGTTCCAATTTTTGTCTATTTAGGAGTATGCTGGCTGTGGGTTTCTCGTAGATGGCTTTTACTATTTTGAGGTATGTTCCCCGTACCTCTAGATGTTCAAGGGTTTTTTATCAAGAAGGGGTGCTGGATTTTATCAAAAGCTTTTTCTGCATATAATGATATGATCATGTGTTTTTTGTTTTGACATCTGTTGATGAATTTAATTACATTTATGTTTTATGAATGTTGAACCAGCCTTGCATCCCAGGAATGAAGCCTACTTGGTCATGGTGGATGATTTTTGAGATGTATTGCTGAATCCGGTTTGCTAGGATTTTGTTGAGAATTTTAGCTTCTATGTTCATCAAAGATATTGGCCTGTAGTTCTCTTTCTTTGTTGGATCTTTACCTGGCTTGGGTATCAATGTGATGTTGGCTTTGTAAAATGATTTGGGGAGCGTTCCATCTTTTTCAATTGCCTGGAATACCTTCAGTAGGATTGTTATCAGCTCCTCCTTAAATGTCTTGTAGAATTCTCCTGGAAAGTCATCTGAACCAGGGCTTGTTTTGCAGGAAGTTTTCTTATTACATAGTCGATTTCCTTGATTGTTGTTGGTTTATTTAGGGTCTCAATATCTTCTTGTTCCAACCTAGGTAGGTTGTGTGATGTCAGAAAGTCCTCCATTTCCTTAAGGTTTTCAAGTTTGTTTCCATACAAGTGTACGTAGTAGTCTCTAATGATCTTTTGTATTTCTTCAGGGTCAGATGTGACTTCATCTTTTGTGTTTCTGATTGTGCTTATTTTCTTTTTTTCTCATTTTTTCTTGGTCAGTCTAGCTAGGGGACCATCAATCTTGTTTATCCTTTCGAAGAACCAGCTTTTTGCTTCATTGATTTTTTGTATTATCTTTTTGTCTTCTATGTCCTGGATTTGGGCTTTTATTTTGGTGATCTGGATTCTTCTGCTGAAATTAGGGTTTTTGTGGTCTTTCTTTTCCAGCTTCTTTAGGTGGCTTGTTAGGTTGTGAATTTCTGTTCCTTCCATTTTCTTCATGTGTGTTTGTAGGGATATAAATTTCCCTCTTACTACAGCTTTCAGGTCATCCCAGAGATTTTGGTAAAATGTTTCTTCATTTTCATTTGTTTCCAGGTATCTTTTGATCTCTGTTTTGATTTCATCATTGACCCAGGAGTTGTTTAGCATCATGCTGTTTAGTGTCCATGTCTTTGTGGGTTTTGGGGTGACTTTGTTGGTGTTAATGTTTATTTTTATTCCACTGTGGTCCAAGAAGGTGCATGGTAGAATTTCCGTCTTTCAAATTTGCTTATGCTTGATTTATGGCCGAGTATGTGGTTGATCTTAGAATATGTTCCATGTGGTGATGAGTAGAATGTGTATTCTGTGGTCTCTGGGTGGAGTGTTCTGTAGGTATCAATTAAATCCATTGGGTCCAAAGTCACAGTGAGGGTCCAGATCTCATTGCTGATGTTTTGTCCTGATGATCTGTCTAGGGTTTTGAGTGGGGTATTAAAGTCCCCAGTTATGATGGTGTTAGAGTCAATATCTTTCTTTAGTTTTCCTAGAAGTTGCTTTATCAAAGTTGGAGCACCTATGTTGGGTGCATATATGTTGAGGACAGATATTTCTTGTTGATGGATTGAGTCTTTTATCATTATGTAGTGGCCTTCTGTATCTTTTTTGATTTTTAAT